>NW_026861123.1:0-264729 GCF_026571515.1 Ruditapes philippinarum
TTACTGAGTAGATTGCACTAAAAAGCTATATCACGGGAAGGTGTTAACAAAAAGTAATAGATAGAAAACTTTTCCTCAAATAACACTTTCGCTCTAAAGATAATCAAAGTGCTGCAGCACTGAATGCGACGGACATGCAACCGGAGAGACATTAAGGCTTCTTTTAGAAAAAAAAAAAAAAATATATAACAGAGAAAATTTGTTCCATACAAGTTCGAGATTTGTAGAGCAATATATTTTGTGTCCCAAATTGATATAATTCAGATTTTCTACTTTCAAGCACTTAAATACAGAATGAAATTTATGCCTAAAAACTCTGGTCAAACTTGTAAATCAGTGTCCTTATCGATTTATTCTAAGAAATGATATAGAAAAAAAACTATCAACGAAATATTTCTAGAATAAATCCAGGCAAATAAACTTCAAACATAATACATTATACATTTGAGAATGCTATTTAGAATTGCTTCGTGTTATATCATAGTGGGCATACAGACAATAAAATATAAGTCATTTGTATTTTTATTTCTCTTGGATGTGTCTCATTAAAAAAAAATTGGTTAAAATCATCAGCAATTAATAGTGTATTTCTTAGATTTTTTTTATTTACAAGGTAAAGATGTAGAGGCCAGAGCACATCGTTTTTATTTTAATTTAAATGTCACTTAATCACTACAGTGTTTAGTTGTCCTTTTCAACTTCACACTAAATTCGATTTTCAACTTGTTTGCTTCTTACAATTGTATAGCATTTCTAAAAGTATTGCATTACAATCCGCTGGTTTATTAATTACATGTTTAATGTGTACTTCCTAATCGCCTGTCCAAAAATCAGAACAGGTGAAGCAGAATCTATTTTTAGACTAGCGAAGGTTAACTCATATCATGACCTAGTAAAATATGTAAACAAAACACAAGAATCGGAAGTAGAACTGATATTATAACTTCCTTACCATGAAAGACTACATGGCGGTAAAGTGTCTTACATGCATTTTCAAAAATAGATATTTATACTAGCCATTGTACTGTATATAATATATTAATAACTGCTGAATATTCAGCTAAACCCGCGGTATGAGTCACGAAAATAGTTCTTCTTTTATTAATGCGCGAGTTATCCTAGAGTCACGAAAAACTTTTGATTTGTTAATAATAATGTTTTGTATAATGTAGAAATATTTATTTCCTACTAATAATGTCTTGGAACTCAGAGGTTACACCTTTATTGTAGTATAATTTGCTGTCCTACTTTTTCGACAGCGGTAAATCGTTTCAGCAGTAATTTGCATATTGCGCAATAATACTACGGGACTACAACGTTTTTATCAATAATATACGTTCATAGTTTAACTTGGATAACTTAATTTGAAATTGAAAAGGCTAAATATGGAAGACATTAAGATATCCAGACAAAGTATGGGAGTTTTGAAGGATCAAATTCATGTACTATTTCTTGGGCTGTTAATTGGTTTAGGACACATTGCGCGAGTGTAGCCAACGAAATCCCATGTGTAGATGACTTAGCTCTGAACGCGCCTGAGGGCGCGTCCGTCGCAAAAATTCATATAAATTGGCGTTCTCAGTGTAACACAGTGACGTTAAAACTGATATAGTTCTTCGCATTCAAGAAACATGTGCTGTTAATATTTACGAGTATTCTATGATAATACCAGTAAAAGGAATTTTCAATGGAAGGAAAATGGAAGCGGAACTGGGACGTCTATTTGTATTTAAACACAAGATAAACCCGTCTCTCTGATGTCAAAGTTAGCAATTGAAAAGTGCATTATGTCAAGTTAAACCATCAAAATAGACATAAATGGTATCGGGCCCAACGCAATGCGGTGTAATCGAATCCACCGCCGTCTGCGTTGTAATCATTTTTTTGGTCAATTCTTTTATAAACAGGCAATAACAATTTCCAAAATTTCCAAAATATGGCTTCTTTGTCATCCATACGATGTTTTATCCAAAATTAGACATAAGTGGCGTCAAACTGTACAGAAGTGTTCGGATAAATGGCAATGAATTACATGGTGTGCGTGTAATAAGTTGGAAGAGTACATATGTCGGCTCCAGACTCACTAGGGGTTTCCCGTAAAACATTAAAACAAAAAAAAATTCTGTTATAAATTTACCAACAACAGCAAACGGCCATATGTTATCCACCGTATCTGCGACGAATACTCCATCGTCGCTGGATTGATCCACCGTTTCTACGAAAGCTTTGGCCAGTGTGTATACTTTATAGAACGAACAATTAACATTTCTGCATGTTAGTCCTCGTTATTTTGTATAGTCATTTTGGCAATAATATCCTATACGTACGAGTATTTGTGTGACATTGATTGAAATGAAACTAAAAACTAACGCAAGGAAAAACAAAACAAACGGACAGACAAAACATTCAACACTATTTTCCAGTATCATAGTCCCGAACAGTTCTTTTGGAACGACTGGATAGCAGAATCCACTTAAGCATTACTAAATCGTGTCTTCATAGCCTAATATCTAGGTTTTTTATAAGCTCTTAGGGTTGTATTATATGTTATTCCTCAGATCGTTATAAAATCTGTTCAACTGTCCGTCCATGGCAATATCGTGCCTGAGTTTTTTTGTTGAAGCGTTTTCAAACTATTTTGGCAAATTGTTAATCTCTTTCAGCTTAAATTTCAAATGCTCAATAATTGCGAATAGTCGAACAGGTATTGAAGAAAACAAAATGCTAATTGCTTTACCTTTTTATGTTAAGCACTCTTAGAGTATTGAATTATGAAAAATAATTGTACATGTAGTTTTAAAATTCATGTGTTCCTATATTTAGCATCATTATTATGTTATTATTTGTTCTAACCACTTTGAAAATAAGCATGAATTTCACAAGGGGTGTTGTTGTTGTTTTTTTGTTGTTTTTTTTTTTTTTTTGCTTTTTTAACGGGGGGGGGGGTCATAATTTTTTTTTTTGTATGTTTTATCTGTTTTGTTGTTGCTGTTTCATTAAAGTTTATTTTCAAGAAAATGTATCACCAATATCTTGTTATCGTGGGAAAATGCTGCACGTACTTGGCAATCTAGATTCAGAATGTGTCTTTGTTTTAAAGCAACACGCCTCCAGATTCATGCTAACTTTTATGAAACTTTTGAAAATTTGTTCAAAAGTAGTATTTAGTGAAATAACCAAAAGGAAGCAATTTGCAAAAAAATTTCATTGGCACTTACAGCCCACGTAAATTATGTAAAAGAGGACAAAATATGCAAAAATTGCCCTTACTGCGTTAGTAACGCAGTAGAAATATAATTATAAATACTGAAAAATCAGTCATTAATCGCACATAACATGTAAATTATTACTTGAATTTTGAATATTTTTACTTTTCCTAAAATCTTAGTACATTTTTCTCAAATTTGTTTTTATTGAAATAATTTCGCTCTTCTGGAGGCATGCAGCTTTAAGTTAAAAAGTTCAAACCACATTCACAATCTCTAAGTTTGTTTGTATACATGTCTATCGCAAGAAATAAACATCATTAACTAATATGATGTAAGGATATATCAACGTTATTTAAATTTTAGATCACATGATTGCCACAGATTTTCTAGACAGCCTTCTTATGAAAGGTACATCCGGAAAACAAACCATATATCTTTTTAACAGAACACTAACATAAGCTGTGTACTTTCTTTACACTGCAATCAAAATGGCAAGTTTTGGAAATATATTTTAAAAATGTTACATTTTGCAGTGTTTTTGATATGTTAATGTTTATGATAATTAGAACAGTTCCCGTGGAGCCTGTTTGTTCAAACTTTTGATATGACGAACAATTACTAGAAAAATGGTTCGCATGGAATTCTTTCTGTAAAAACATACAGAAAGACAAGTTCGGTAAAACAGACATGAGACCATAGCAAACAAAAACATAGTATCTGAAAACATGCGTATGTGTACATTTTATGAAGAAAACAGTTTTCGTTTATGTATCATAACATGTATTTAAAGAGACTCATCTGAGTTTTCTAAATGATGGGACAAGAAATATTCTTTCGCGAGTTTTTATTTATAGGACCTGATCGATAACCTGTGTGCAAAATTTAAGAACATCCGCTTACCATATATGTCAAAACTAATAAATTCGAGTTTGAAATAATGCAAAATGACACAAAAATAACGGGCGTTTAAAGGTATTTGCCTCAAAGCGGGCTATAGGCTAAGAATCGTACAGAAAATGATTTTCAATTAAATTCGGAGACTACCATTATCTCTTTATCATAATTTGTAAATTTTGTCCGTTTATTTGCCTCATTTGATCTTTGTGAGAACTGGCTTTGGACCTCAGTGTAGACATTTTAGAAGGGTGTGATTAATCATTAACTGTCGAATGATAGTGAACAAAAAAAACGAGAAAAAAAATCTGTACAATCACGTTGATTTCAAGCTCCTATGGTCATATCTGGAGAGAATGTCCATGATATTTGATTCACATAGATTATATCAGAGTAAAGGTTTAATACAACTTTTTTGTACTTAAGCATCAGAGGAAGCACGACGACGCATTTAAAGTTCGAGTCTGCGAGTCCTAGAGCTTCTTCAGATGTTAATGCATGAATATAAGGTGAATTAGCGCTATTCTTGCATAAAATTATGCGTCTGATTCTGTATTTTGCGTTTCGTAATTTCTTTTTTTATTAAACAAATAGATTTCGTCATCTTTTCGTGCTGGTGCGATGTCATGTTATGGTTACACTTTAATAATGAAATTACCATGCGTCTTTTTCATTAAAATGCAAGGATGGGATCAAAAATATCACTTAAAAAGTATCATCATAGATTTAATATTCAATATCGACTTCATTAAAGTGAACTTGAAATAGCTTTGAAGTTTTAGAACATATTTACAAAATAAATGAAGATATGGACATTTCTCAGTTGATCAAGATATTGACTTTGATCTGAGAATTGATCTAAACTTTGATTCGACTATCTACATGATTTACACTCCTCAGTTTTATCCCAAAATATCGTAGTAAGTTTTCAAGTCAGCATTTTTTATGTACCATTTACTGGTATTGTCCAACAACATTGACCTGGCATTTGACCCTATAGTCGGTAAATTCCATAAACGTTGCTATCTATTTGTAAATCGATATGAATGTATATAACCAGTTGTTAAATGGTCTAAATTACAAATCCCTCTTAGCAGTCATTAAGGAATTTCACTTAAAAAATATAGACGTTCACTCATAGGTTCGAATCCTGGTTCAGCCACTTTTATATTTGTCTTTTCTTATTTTAAAATTGCCATTTCTCTCTTAACTCGTGCAAAACGTTTTGATTTTTGGTTGTGTATTCTATCTGTGTAGACTAAGTATTTTAATTTGTATTATGCACGTGTTGTCCTTTTTATTAATTAAAGATAATGTAATGGAATAAAAAATAAAATTGTATAAAAACCACTACTTAAAAGGTATCCTAAAAGCCAGATGTAATAAAACGATTTTAAATTAATTCTTGCAAGTAAATTTTAAAATGAAATAATAAAAAAATGCATGTCCTCATAACGTGGTGTTGGTAAGTTATCGAACCAGGGAACTTCAGATCAGTAGTCAAGCATTCATACCAATACACCACAACTCATTGACGTGTGAAGTTAACAATGATATCTATATATTCGTTAGATACCAGTGTTTATCACCCGACCTTTACGGAAATTTATGAAGTGCCAGGTCAATATTGTTGGACGATAATATTAGCCTTATACAATCAATTGTAGTCAACGAAAATATAACCAGCATCATTTTATCCTGATCCAGATTTTTACTTTGTGAACACGGACGGGTATAGGTTATGTTATTGCAGGAAGCTGTTTGTTTACGTGCAAGACATGGTTTTGTTTGTTTGTTTGTTTGTTTCATTTTACGCCTTTTCCCAACAGTATTTCAGTCATTTAGGCGGGTAGTTTCCTAACCATTGTTCCTGGAGAGTTACACCAGTACTAGACTACCTTCCTCCGCGCTAAACTACCAAAGCATCTCCCGGGGATCGAATCCACGCCAGAGATGTAACTGGATTAGAAGTCATCGACTATAACCACTCGATCGCGGAGGCAGTTCATGACATGGTGTCCTGACTCACACATATAAAATGTGCAGCAACAGCGCGTGGTTTCGTTATTTTATCTTTTAATGATTGCATTCTCCTCCGTTAATGTAAAACCGCGTGTGTAGTTTAATGGAAAAGTAATAATAAAATAACATGCAGCCATATACGTGAATAAGTTTATAGTATGTTTTAATTATTATACTGATTTGAATTATTGAGATTATAACGTATTTAAACTATTATTTAATATTATACATTTCATGCGTCGATAATCATTTATAAAAACTATTTATTTGACAAACAATTCCTTTCGTATAGAAAATAAGAATTTACATATTCTACTCTGACAAACAGCGCAAACTGGGCCTTAGTTGACAAAATGACTAATAAAAGCTAACTCAAATGAAAAGACTCAATGTTTTATTAGTTTGGAATCATTTCAATATATAAGGGCAAACTTTGCCAATTTTCGGAAAGAAAATAAAATATTTGTCAAGGCAACATCTCAGAACGAAAACTTTGTTAAAATCGTTCCTTAATTTTCATTCAATCAAAGCTAATATATTCATAAATCTTCATTGTTTTTATTCTTGCATAGTATTTAAGTTTCACTTTTTATTGCTACAGAGAGCATGAGAAATATGACTGAGGTTGAGAGTACTTCCGGTTTAGATAACTTAAAGGTGGTTACAGATGAGATCAACAAAAAGTGTGAGGATGGACTTTCAGACCTGTCTAAACGTTTGGAAAGAAAGACGAATGATTTGAGATCTTCTTCCACAGGTAAAACTGACAAGATTAGATATTACCTTAACAGTGTCGATGTGAACAAATTTAACAACTTAATAGGGTGACAAAATACATTATATTCTTTTTAAAAATATACATTATTCAAATACATGCATTGCCAAATTTGCAAAATGATTTACAAGTGTGCTTCTTTTATTTAATGCATGTGAATAATACTAGTATATAAACACAAGTTTAAGCGCTACCTAACATTTGTAGGGTTAGCGATGATTTCGCGCAGCTTGTGCCATCTTCTGTTCATGTAACGAAAAATTTGCGTATATTTTGCTTTTAATGCAGGTACTTTAGTATGATTTTTTTTCTTTCGTACTAAAATATTTATAAACCCCACAAACGAAGTTTAGGGTTGAACTAGGTTCCAGGGTTATAAACAAATTTTCTAAGCTGAAACTCAGATCTCAGGTATTTGATTGGCCACACAATGTTCACTGACTAATTAAAACACTGAGATTTGAGGCTGAACTCAGAAAGGAGTTTTATAACTTCAAGGCCAGTTCGTAAGTTTTTAAAGATCAAAGGAAAAGGCACATAAGTACCATTTTTTGAGTATGTCCGTCTGTGTGTCCAATTGAAAACTTTTGAACGAGGCAATCGATTTAATAATTTTTTTATTCACAGATGTAACATCATAAAAACAGGTCAAGTCCTCATTTTTTCTAAAGTTATAGCCCCTTTTATAACTCTTTAATAAGGCAATATATTTTGATAATTTTTCGTACACATACAAAACATCATATAATACAGGTTGAATTCAAATTTTGTTTCAGACCACTACTTTTTCACATACTTATGACATCTTCTTTGTCTCCTTCTTGCATTTGTCTCCATCTTCTTGCATTGGTCTCCATGTGTAAACTTTGTAATGAAGCCTTGGGTTGTTCTTATATTTGGTGACGCATTTTTAACTAAAATTGTTAGCCACTCATTGATGACCCATTTACAACAATAAAAAACATAATTTTCAGATGATAAGTCGTTAAATATTATATATGATTCACTTACACAATTTTTGTACAAGGGTATAACATCATAAAATCGTATGAATTTAGCTTCAAAGCATTTTTTCAATCAATGGTGGCGCTTTTTCGATTTCAGTTTTTATCATATGCAGTTTCTAGAAGATAACTCCTTAAGTTGAAAGCGGATTAATATTAAGTATTAAATAGGAACAACTTTTTTTATGAAATAGAAGTCCGGTTGAGATTGGCAACAGCCCAATTAATAAAAGGAAAAGCTGTGACTTCTTCCAAATTAAAAAAGTTATAAACAAAAGAACTTCACGGTTTGGTGGACAAAATTTTGCAATTTGAAAACAAATTTCTTTACCTTGAAATTAAACAATTTTAATGCATCCTTTATTTGACCTTGTTATCATTGCAGTAACAAGATGGTATATTGGAGATATCAATCAATCAATCACCTTCAGTGATTATGACTCTAATTAAAAGTAAGTAACTAATATAGGCTCACATTCCAAATTCTAACCTTATTTGGTATAAGGTGGGTGTACATGTATGAATCACCTTCAGTAATAGCTCTAGATTTGTTATTTTAGAAAGCATGAGAAACGTGTCAGTAGTTGTGGCAAATATAAAGAAAGACGTAGAGAAGAGCACTTCCGGTTTAGATGACCTAAAAGCAGTAACAGATGAAGTCAAGACCACTTGCAAGGATGGTCTTTCAGACGTGTCCAAAAGATTTGCGGCTTTGGAAAAGCAAGTGAAAGAGATGGATCAGGCAACGGAGAAACAATCACGTTAGTCTAAATTATTTTATCTGTATCATGTTGATTGTTCTGTTAAATTAATGAATAGTGTTTCCAAACTTAAAAATCAAATCAAAAACGCATATTTTAAACCATTCCATATTAAATAGCGAATAAATAAATATAAGTTTGAACAAATTCATTTTTTGCACAATTGCTATGAAAGATTAAGATTTATTTGAATCACACAGAGATCTTAATCATAAGGCCATCTGCTCTCCAAAGACTCAATATTTAGTTAAAGTCCTAATAAAGATTAACAATGTCTCCGCTGATTCTTTATTGTGAGATCTAGTAGTCTACTAAAGATCGGTGGTTCTACTCTAGTCCCGATCTTGAAATAACCGCAAGTCTATGTAGACTGGACACGGATGGGGAACGCCAACACTGAAAGCCAAACAATCCATTGGGCAAGAAAAAATATATAAGAACAATTATTACATGTACGGGAAAACTTTTAACGACTGCCACACGGCACAAACAAAACGGTTGTAAGCATAAAATATAAAGAAACAAGATCAATATGAAAGGGCGGCGTTCAGTGAACGCAACCCCCACACGACACAGCAACACAGGACCAGCGGCAGGGAGCCAAGGAAAATAGGACACACCGTTAGTCTATGCAGACACATATTACAGTTTATTACAAGACTTTAACGTAAGATGAAAGACATCTGTTTGGAATGGTGGCTATTTCAAAATTCAAATTATTGACTAAATCGACAGAACATAACTGAAAACTAAGAAAATTGTATAAAGATAAAGTAAGTAAACTAAGAGGGTTGAATTCGTAAAGCTCTGCTTTCTTCTTTCTTTATCAAAGTATTTTTAAATACTTCGAGATCTCGATTTATGCTCAAAGCACAGACCATCCCTTCTTACTGTGCCGTGTACTTGGATCAACATGAATTTTAAAATCAGTTAAAGATTAATTTATGTACTTTCTATCATATTTCATAAAGAGCGTATTATTCAATTATTATATTGATTTTGCCGTTCAGCTGTCCGTCTGTTGGTAAACATTAAGCTTGTCATGATTGTACAGGTCAAACTGCTAATGAGATTTTGATGAAACCTCTCATGATTGATCTGTACTAAGACTAGTTGTGCAATTTGCAAATACGTTCCGCTTCGCTGCTAACAAATGAACATCTTGTTCGGATTTCACAGGTCAAACTGCTGGCGGAATTAACAAGCCACTGTTACATCCTTAGAAAATACATTCCGGAGGAACAAAAATATCTTCTTGACTTTATTTTGTATCAATTGGTATCGTCGTCAGTATACTGATGGTCATTCTGTTCATTGTTTGGCCAAAGACCATCTAAAATCAGTTTGACTTCCTGTCAAACTTACAGGGAGGAACTAAATATGAGACAAACTTTCATTGGTCATTTTGAATTGCGAAATGTAATCTGGGAATCTTACGGGATATTCTAAATAAAATGTAAAGGATAGTTCTTGTCATTTTAACATAAAGTTTAAAGGATTGTTCTTCAATAGAATGTATACCGTAACGACAGTTCTTGCCATTATAAAACAAAATGTAACAGATAGTTCCCAGATAAAATGTGAACGATAGTTTTTTAACTTTTTAGTATTTTTTTTAGATATTTAAGTTTCGTTAACCTCACATCCTCCAATAAAACATTTTACACTGCGTTAAGATCTTTTTACATTTTATTTTACATTTGCGCTTACTAAATTCATTTTACAGAATTTCTTACTAGGGTATTAATTTTGTTCAAAATAACATATACCATTCACGATCCTGTAAGAAGTTTACTCTTGCTCATAAAATATCGAAAAACACACCCTAAAATACAAACATTTGGGAACACATACATCTTAGCGTTCCTTTTTTCAAGATTAATAACCCCTATTGAAATTTCTGTCAATTGTAATAAAACTATTTCATATAAGAAATGTTTATGACGATTTTATTTTTCGCATTTTCTGTGTTTTTCAGTATTTCACCCCGTAAGTGTTGCAATTCTGTGGATTTATTGTACCAACATAACGTTCTCATTTGTAAACATTATTTTCAAATAAAAAATGACAAGACTCCCAAACTTTAAAAAATTAATGTTTGTGAAACAAAGTTCTTTTAACAAAGTTTTACAATGTTTTATATTCTTATTATTATTATTAAAAGCTTTGTAAGTAGTTTGTTGATTTTATAGTATTCATTATCCTTTAATTTTTAATTGCAATATTTCATATGTGATTATTTAAAAGTAATAATACTGACAATATTACATATTATTACAAAATTTATAAAGTCAAACGTAAAAGCAAATTATTAGGAAACCTTAATAAATACTGTACTTTGAAGAGACACCAAAATGAATATTAATTATCTTAATTTTAGAAAATAGGTTTTTTTCTTAGCTACCAGAAAGTGTCAGTGTTATGCAAACCTTGCTAACATTTCCAGATACGTGTATCGAAATAACAAATGCAACTTCACCAGTTTTACTTCAGCCACGTATTTTTCTAAATATAATTCTTGTTTTTATTATGTTTGCCAACATAAAAACTATACATGTTTAATTGCCCCGTGATATCAAATAACAAATATATTTCTTGTTTTTATTATGTTTGCCAACATACAAACTATACATGTTTAATTGCCCCGTGATATCAAATAACAAATAGTATGCAAGTAAGACCGAATTCGTTTTTCATGTTAAGCTCGATTTTGATGAAATAGTAAATTTTTAAGATTTAAATAACACACTCAAATCTTTTTCACGGAGCTAACCAGTACAGGTGTCATATGTGGAAACATTTACTTGACAAGCACAATAGTTGTGTTGAGAGGCAGACAGCTAATCCACAAGGTTATCTACTGCTGATAAAGATAAACAATTTCAATGATTTATAAACAACTGAGCTGTCTTTTAAAATCACGTAAGTCCAAACTGTCATGAATTTTCACTTTGAAATTGCTATAAACCTTGTGTTGTTGCAAATGCATTTAGTTAAAAAAAGTATAATTTAACTTATTTCAGAGACGGTAGCATTTAATGTTATGGATGCAGTAAACTACACGGGCAGTGAAACCATGAAATTCTCAAATATTATACTGAATGAAGGCAACGCCTACAATATAGAGACAGGAATTTTCACCGCACCAATTGACGGGATATATCAGTTTAATGCGCATATTTGCGGCAATAGAAAACCGTCTGAAATAGAATACTTCATAAAAGTCGGCACAATTTCGATTGTTACCGGAGAATTCATTCTGCCAAGCAGAGTTACTCGTGATACAGATGAAAAATGTACGTCTTTTAGTGCAGTAGCCATGGTTCGGAAAGATGAAACTGTTAGAGTTGGTGGAATGCCTTTCACTTCCTTAGGACCGATAACAGGCAACGACTTGTCTTCTTTTTCTGGTGTACTGATTAACACTGTTTAATGAAGTAAAGTTGATACACAATGTATGGGAAATAAGAAATGACATTGAATATTGAGTAAATTTTAAAATCAGTAATTAAATTTGAACAACATTTCTTTTGATGTTTTAGCAAAAACAAAAAAATAAGAAAAAATAATCTGAGGGACATAAAGTCAAATGTGCAGACATTTCAGTGGGTGACAAAAAAACTGTACACAAACTTTTAAGTTAATTGAAAATATTTGTAAGTCATAAACGGTTCTTAAAGAAATTATTTTTGTAATTATCTCAATTGATATATATTGCTTTGTATATATATTTGTATATGAATTCTATAAATGTGTTACTTTTAATATACATGTATTATCTTTATGCAAAATATATTTTGATAATATGCATATTTGTAAATGGCCATGGACAATGCTCATATTGTTGATTTGCTACTAAACTTGAAACCAGAAATATAACGATGAGGTGATTGGTATTAGCGTATTTTTAACGTTGTAGGATTCTGTGTCTGAAAATTACAGGTTTAAATGTATATACACAATCCTAAAATAGTTTTATTTATAGGAATCCAGCAAATGATTTAGAATCATTCAACTGTTCATGTTTACATATTTTTACGAATACATGTAATACTGTCTTTGTTGCCACATGCTTGTTTGTAAGCAAAGTAGCTTTTTATCAAAATGTTGCACCACAATGATTTCTATTCTTCAAAATATAGAGCATATAAGTGAGAATAAAGTACTTAAATTTCCAAAGTAATAATTTTGTGTTTAATTTGTAAATGTCAAATTTAACCATTACACTGATTTACTGAAATGTTTCTACAATTTATATTCTATTATGAATATATAAGAGTAAAGACAATATGTTTCTACAGCTAAAGAAATTCGTTTACGCTAATAGCATTGAATTTCATTTAACCAGTTTATGCTAACTTGTAATAAATAGTTGTCTTCTGGGTTCAAAGAAGAGTTATTCATATTATTATCTAATTATTTAAAAACTTAAAGGTATTTTTCTCTATAGTATAGTTATATCAGACTGCATCATGTACGAACATGTATAAATATATACAGAGAAAGATATTTAGTTGTTTGCGCTCAAAACGCATATTCAGAATAATTCAAGGATTTGTGGTAACGTTAAGTAATATGCATTAATATTATTTGCTGTTATATGGTTGTTAGCAAAATACCATGACGATGATACCAAATACACAAAATAAATTATATTGATGAATATAAAAAATAAAGTAATAAAAAGACACATTCACAAATTGTATCGGACGATTCGCAAATATAACAAATTAGTGAAATTACAAATATTAACATTTTAGGAAGACATGTATTTTTGAATAATGTCAAACAGGTGTGATTTTGAAATAGATAAAACATCTATAATATAGTTCAGAGCACATGACCGCTAGTTTCTTAATTGAAACATATACTGAGTATCACTGTTCATCACACCACGAACCAGCGAAAGCGATATAGTGGGTGTCGAGGTCGGGGGGGGGGATGGAATGAACCATGTTTTTATATTCCATCTGTCACCACACTGCTGTATCAGTACGATGGTTTTGCTTTCGTTCAATAATAGCGGGATAAATGTGGGACACGCATTGCTGGGACATAAAGTGGAGATGATACCATTTTTCAATTGTGTCCGACTTTTTTTGTGTGCGGCAGTGATATAATAGCTTAGCATTTCATATATCTAACTATTGCCTTGAATTACGGTTTACTCCTTCATAAAAGATTTTAAGACATCTGTCAATAATTATATTTCATCAATAATTATCTACCAAGAAACAATATCTGATACATAAAAAAATAGTATGTGAGAAGTTAGCAGTGAACAGTGAGCTAAGCAAAAAGGCATTTCAATTTATATAGGGAAGGTAATGATCTGCTGTAATGCTCAGCTGATTTGGGCATCTAGCAGGGCATTACTAAATATAGTGTAAAAATGCTCTGCTGGAACGCTCAGTTGGCTAGGCAATCTAGCAGTGCATTACTAAATATAGTGTTAAAATGCTCTGCTGGAATGCTATGCTGGCTAGGCATTCTAGCAGAGCATTACTAAATATAGTGAACAAATGCTTTTCTGGAATGCTAAGCTGGCTAGGCAATCTAGCAGGGCATTACTAAATATAGTGTAGAAATGCTCTGCTTGAATGCTAAGCTGGCTAGGCTATCTAGCAGGGCATTGCTAAATATAGTGTAAAAATGCTTTTCTGGAATGCTAAGCTGGCTAGGCAATCTAGCAGGGCATTACTAAATATAGTGTTAAAATGCTCTGCTTGAATGCTAAGCTGGCTAGGCAATCTAGCAGGGAATTACTAAATATAGTGTAAAAATGCTCTGCTGGAATGCTAAGCTGGCTAGGCAATCAAGCAGAGCATTACTAAATATAGTGAACAAATGCTTTTCTGGAATGCTAAGCTGGCTAGGCAATCTAGCAGGACATTACTAAATATAGTGTACAAATGCTATTCTGGAATGCTAAGCTGGCTAGGCAATCTAGCAGGACATTACTAAATATAGTGTACAAATGCTATTCTGGAATGCTAAGCTGGCTAGGCAATCTAGCAAGGCATTACTAAATATAGAATAAAATTGCTCTGCTGGAATGCTAAGCTGGCTAAGCAATCTAGCAGGGCATTCCTAAATATAGTGCAAAAATGCTCTGCTGCAATGCTTAGCTGGCAGGGCAGTCTAGCAGAGCATTACTAAATATAGTGTAAAAATGCTCTGCTTGAATGCTAAGCTGGCTAGGCAATCTAGCAGGGCTTTACTAAATATAGTGTACAAATGCTCTGCTGGAATGCTAATCTGGCTAGGCAATCTAGCAGAGCATTACTAAATATAGTGAACAAATGCTTTTCTGGAATGCTAAGCTGGCTAGGCAATCTAGCAGGGCATTACTAAATATAGTGTAAAAATGCTCTGCTTGAATGCTAAGCTGGCTAGGCAATCTAGCAAAGCATTACTAAATATAGTGTAAAAATGCTCTCCTGGAATGCTAAGCTGGCTAGGCAATCTAGCAGGGCAGCATTACTAAATAAAGTGTTAAAATGCTCTGCAGGAATGCTCAGCTGGCTAGGCACTACAGCAGAGCATTCCTTAATATAGTGAAAAAATGCTCTGGTGGAATGCTCAGCTGGCTAGGCAATCTAGCAGAGCATTACTAGATATAGTGTAAAAATGCTCTGGTGGAATGCTCAGCTGGCTAGGCACTATAGCAGAGCATTCCTTTATATAGTGAAACAATGCTCTGGTGGAACGCTCAGCTGGCTAGGCAATCTAGCAGAGCATTACTAGATATAGTGTAAAAATGCTCTGGTGGAATGCTCAGCTGGCTAGGCACTATAGCAGAGCATTCCTTAATATAGTGAAAAAATGCTCTGGTGTAATGCTCAGCTTGCTAGGCAATCTAGCAGGGCATTACTAAATATGGTGTAAAAATGCTTTGGTGGAATGCTAAGCTGGCTAGGCAATCTATCAGGGCATTCCGAAATATAGTTAAAAAATGCTCTGGTGGAATGCTTAGTTGGCAGACTGATTCTGAGTTCCAGGATTTATTGTTGCCAAAGTTTTATTGACATTTTCGACTTATAGGCAATTCTGAGGCACTCGCAGACTTTCAAAATTTTCGGTGCCAATAGAAATAATGATATTTTTGACTTCTAAGGACCTTTAAGAGACTATTTCATTGTCCTGCGACTTTTTGAAAGACACTCGCAGACTTTCAGGAATTTTGGTGCCAATGCTGATATTGACAATTAAGACTTCTAGGGACCCTCAAGAGTCCATTTTGGTCGTCTGCGACTGATTCTTGGACACTCGCAGACTTTCAGGAATGGTTGGTGCCAATGGAAATAATCATATTTTTGACTTCAAGGGACCTTTAAGAGTCCATTTCATTGGCCTGCAGCGTATTGTTGGACACTCGCAGACTTTCAGGAAAGTTTGGTGCCAATAGAGATGATGGCAATTTTTACTTCTAGGGACCCGCCAGAGTCCATTTTTATGGTCTGTGACTGATTCTGGGACATTCGCAGACTTTCAGGAATCTCTGGTGCCAATGGAGATAATGACATTTTTGACTTCGAGCGACCCATTTCGAGTTCATTTCGCTGGTCTGCGACTGATTTTGGGACACTTGCAGACTTTCAGGAATTTTGATGCCAATGGAGATAATGACATTTCTGACTTTTAAGGAACCGCCAGAGTACATTTCTTGGGTCTGCGACTGATTCCTTGAGACTCGCAGACTTTCAGGATGTTTAGTGCCATTGCAGATCATGACTTTTTTACTTTTAAGGACCCCTTAGTCATAAGCAGAGCATTTTTACCCTAAAATGTCATTATCTGCATAAGCACCAAAAATTCCTGAAAGTCTGCAAGTGCCCAATAATCAGTCGCAGACCAACGAAATAGACTATGGATGGTCAAAAATGTCATAAATTGTAATTATCTCTATTGGCACCAACAATTCCTGAAAGTCTGTGACTGTCCAAGATTAAGTCGCAGACCAAAAAAAATGACCCTGCCCGTGGATGGTCCCTAGAAGTGAAAAAATGTCATTATCTGCCTTGACATCAAAAATTCCTGAAAGTCTGTGAGTGCCTCAGAATCAGTCGCAGACCAAACAAATGGATGCATAAAGGTCCCAATAAGTCAGAAATATCATTTTCTGCATTGACACCAAAATTCCTGAAAGTCTGCGAGTGACTCAGAATCAGTCACAGACCAACGAAATAGACACAGGAGGGTCCTTTTGAAGTAAAAATGTCATTATCTCCATTGGCACCGAAAATTTCTGAAAGTCTGCGAGTGTTCCAGAAACATTCGCAGACCAACGAAATGGACTCTGGATGGTCCTAAAAATTCACAAATGTCATTATCTGCATTAACACAAAAAATTCCTGAAAGTCTGCGATCGTCCCAGAATCAGTCGGAGACCAAAGAAATAGACACTGAAGGGTCCCGTAGAAGTAAAAAAATGTCATTATCTGCATTGGCACTAAATATTTTAGAAAGTCTACGAGTGCCAAATAATCAGTTGCAGACCAACGAAATTTATAATTTATTTAAGAATGTCCTGCTAGTTTGCCTAGACAGCTCAGCATTCCGGCAGAACATTTTTACACTAATTTTCAGAATGCTTTGCTGGATTGCCTAGCCAGCTCAGCATTTTTAACACTATATTTAGGAATGCCCTGCTAGATTGCTTAGCTAGCTGAGCATACCAGCAGAGCATTTTTCGCACTATATTTTGGAACGCTCTGCTAGATTGCTTAGCCAGCTGAGCTTGCCAGCAGAGCATTATTACACTATATTTAGGAATGCTCTGCTGAATTGCCTAGCCAGCTGAGCATTTTAACGCTATATTTAGGAATGCCCTTCTAGATTGCCTAGCCAGCTGAGAAATTCAGCAGAGTATTTTACACTATATTTTGGAATGTCCCGCTAGATTGCCTATCCAGCTGAGCATAACCGCTAAGCATTCTTACACTATATTTAGGAATGCCCTGCTAGATTGCCTAGCCAGCTGAGCATACCAGCAGAGCATGTTTACACTATATTTTGGAATGCCCCGCTAGATTGCTTACCAAGCTGAGCATAACAGCAGAGCATTTTTACACTATATTTTGGAATGTCCCGATAGATTGTTAGCCTGCTGAGCATAACAGCAGAGCATTTTTACACTATATTTTGGAATGCCCCGCTAGATTGCTTAGCCAGCTGAGCGTAACAGCAGAGCATTTTTACACTGTATTTTGGAATGCCCCGCTAGATTGCTTAGCCAGCTGAGGATAACAGCAGAGCATTTTTAAACTATATTTTGGAATGCCCCGCTGGATTGCTTAGCCAGCTGAGTATAACAGCAGAGTATTTTTTACACTATATTTAGGAATGCCCTGCTAGATTGCCTAGCCAGCTGAGCATACCAGCAGAGCATTTTTACACTATATTTAGTAATGGCCTGCTAGATTGCTTACCCAGCTGAGCATACCAGCAAAGCATTTCTACACTTTATTTTGGAATGCTCTGCTAGATTGCTTACCCAGCTGAGCGTAACAGCAGATCATTGATTTCCCTATATATATCATAATGCCTTTTTGCTTAGCTCACTGTTAACTGCTAACTTCTAACATACAAAAAAATATTTACTTACAACGCAGACATGCGAGAATCCGGGGGAGGGGGTTAAGGCCCCTTATGCATCAGAAATGCTTTTATCTTTTATTTTCACTCAAATACATTTTACTTATTGGCCATTAACTTGAACCAACTTTTTTATTTGTTGCCTTTTGACAATAAGTAGAGTTATAGTGACTTAGTATTTTGTATGGAAGTTTAAATACTACTTTCTTTACATTTTGCTACCAAGGATTATGACAAATTAGTTCACACTATTGCTAAATTCTTCAGGTAACAAACATCTAACATTCTTTAAAACCAATGTTTAAAGAAGTTGAAAGTTATTTGTGCCTGAGGCATAATGTGCCCTTTAAGTTTCTTAAGCAAAACTCACGCATACATATCAGCATGATAATGTTAAGCTATGGAAACTAAATTTCCAAAGACTTGAACCATCCTAAAAGTCTTACAAGCTGCTATACACTAGAAAAATGACATAAACATATGCAGGATTTTAACCCAATAGTGGTGCTTGATAAATGATATGAATTCTGCAAGCATAACTGTTCTACTATGAACGTCCTAAAATTAGACATCAAGTCATTAAATTAGAGAGCTGGTAACTAATTAGCATTGAAGCTGCACTTAATCTTGTAAGCATACGGTATAGGAATGAATGTCATTATGTATATTTTAAAATTCTACTCGGAAAACAAAGAACGAAAATAGTACATCCGGGCAGTTTGGAGTCCGCATGAAATTGCTAATGCAAATTTAAAATCTTTCAGCATTCAGTTGGAAATATAAAAGTAAATATAAATGGTTAAAACTTACAACATCATCTCGGATCTAGTTTCGGTTAGAATACTTAATTAAAGATCGCACACTGATTGAATTGCTGCATCCCGACCTTGAAAGTAATTTGAAAAGTTTGAAGTACACAATAAGACATCTTTCAATTTATTGAATATTAATAGGAAACAACTTAGACAATATAATTATAATATGAAGCCTGAATGTAATTACATAATAGGTATGGAGATGTATAAAAATATTGCTTAACATCAAAAATATGCCTAAAACAGATTATTGTGTAAATGATAAATTTCACAAATAATGCACCAATGATGATGCTTTTCTTATATTTAAGGTATAAGCTTCACAATATCTTGTAGTGGCTTGCTTACTTACATATTAAACGTGGCTCATTAAGTATTTAAATTTTACTCGACATATAAGAGAGAATTTCATATAGTTAAATAATTTTTTATGTAACTGTAATAATCATAATGTTTAGTAATACATAAAAAAAGATCTTGCGTAAAATTATGTACGTTTACTGCTGGGAAACTAACGTATTATATTCATTATCTTAGAAAATCCTCATATTGTATAAATGTGCTTGTGTGAAAAAAGATGTCTGTCTGTCTTTCTCTGTCTGTCTGTCTGTTTTAACATAACTTTTAATTGCTTTTTGAGTGTTAAAGTTTTTTTTTTAATCTTACTCCATAAGATTTTCAAAGGAATAACGAATAAAGACCGCGTTTAAATATATAAGGTACATTGTGGACAATAGCGTTTTTTGTTATGTCCGTTTAGTAAAATTGTCTCGAGTTCGAATCCCAGCCAAGCAGCAGAAATTGTGTATGTTTCTGTTACAACTCAGAATGTTTGTAAGAATTCTATTGTTGCCGATTTATCACAGTTGTAATTAATTACCACATTTATATTTTAAATAAACATTTTATATTCGATTTTAATAGAATTAACACTTCTCTGCATATCTTCAATTCATTCCACAGGGGGTCGAACGTATAGCGGTGCGATACTTCTTTAAGCGAGATGAAATCAGGCGATACGGAATAATGACGAATTAATTAGTGTAAACACACGTCAGAGTGAGGGTATTTTATTAATTTTTTAATAAATCTTCAATAACAATTGCACATTTTGTATTGAAGATGTGAAGATAGGACCGACACACATTTCATCAAAATTACATAGGCTTAAATTCATAATTAAAAAAGTAATTGAAGTAAAAACTGACGGCAACTGATTTTGTGTTGGTGAATAAAATTGCTTAGAGCAAGCTTATATTAATATAGTTAATTTCTTTTCTTCTTTTTTCCATAAGGGTAATCATAATTGAGTTGCATAGCATGTACCTTTGTGCTACGATATACATATAGTGTACGCTGGGTTTTGGTGCGATACAATAACTGTAAGCTGTTAAAGGTTCGATATATTTTCATTATCATATTTGTTGTACATGTTTTCCTATGATTATACTAACTTATAAATTATGTAACACATGCAGTTATATCTTTCTATTGAAAAGTTCTATATCCTGTGTGCTCAATAATATTCCAATTAGCTTTAAATTATTGTTTGTTGTTAGTTTACTGTTTCAGTGACCAACTGACCAAGTATTTAAAAGACACAGCAAATTAAACATATGTTTTACTTTTATGTTCATTTACTAAATATCTTTTAAACTGTGGTAATCAGTGATTTTCTGAATGAGAAGAATAACTTTTACTCATATTTGAGGTTTTAGTTTGAGTATTTCTCCACACTCATTATGCACCTATTACTTCAAACATGGATAAAAAGAAACTTTTAACAGAATCAAAATCTAAAGTCCTACACGTATCATTATTTCTTACTGAAAAAGTAAACTCTGTACATAGACATAACATTTCATACGTAATTTCAAATATCTTAAATAAAGGTATCCTAATCCTGGTATCCTAACCAGACCTATTGATAGATGCATAATTGACCCCCTCGGCTTGTACTTCATTTTGGCATATGGAATTTCTACAGCGCACATCATTCACATAAAAAGCAACATGCAAGTTCAAAATGTTTTTTAACACCAACTTGCCACTTAGGCAAGAACATACATTAGTTCGTTCACACACATTTAAAAAGATACTAGCTTGCATAACAGGTAAACAGAAGCATGTTAAAGGACTCCTTAGGAACCTTAACAATAGTAAAACAGTATATGCCATCAGTCCTTGTATCATGTAGTACATTTCATTCTGCAAATTTTACATATTGATATATACATTTTTTAGTTTCATTTTTATTCAAAAGGAAGGAATAGTAAAAAAAATGAAAAATAGGGGAACAATTTATCACATGTACTTCTCAAGGTATTGAATAAACGTAAAAAAAGATAGGTAGCGTCTTTTTAACCAGTGCATGTAATACAATAGTAGATCCATTTCTCGTATGTTGCCATTTTAATTAAAGTTATTGCTGTCTGATAACATAAATATGTAATTAATAATAGAAAACATATTATTAAATGATAAAACCTTTACTGAATGAACAAATGTTATCGTTAACTTACTATTGGTTGTTTGATAGAATTTCAAGTTCCTGTGCAATAACTTATCTAATTTCATATTTAACCTTTGTAAGAAAAGAATATTTAAATTAACTATATCATAGTAATAACTATAATACATTAATTGATACTGTTGTTTTATTGACACTGTGGTTTACATATGAATAACATACAAACATAAAACTTGATATTTCATCAATATTGAATTAGAATATACAGACCTGTAATGAGTAAGTCCCGTCGCTACAGAAAATTCACCAAAATTTGTGCGTACAGTTAGTTTATCAGACCGATTATTAGGCGTACAGTAAGAAAACTGGAAATATTGTAAAAAAAATTCGGATAGATATGGAAAATTACTCTTGTATATCGTTTTATTATCAAAAAAAAAAAACATGTTAAGACTTAAACTAATCGAATATCTCGTTTTAAAACTACTGATACTTTATTCGTTTGCATGTGCATATCAGGTTGACGGTTGAATTTGCAGCAACAAATATCTCAATAACTTTCATACTACTTTTAAATTTAGTATTTTATTTTGACGATCATGATAAATTATAAGTTCTGATCAGGATGCACAATTCTATTCTTTAAAAAAAATACAATATACTACAAATATTTGGGAAAAAACATGCTCATACTCACTTTCATTTTCACCCTCTGTTCATACACCTGTATTTTGTTTGTAGCATACGTCAATAATGATACTAATAATAGATTAAAATTTAGTTTAATTTACAGTTGATGAATTGTTGTGATATATTCATAATGAAATATTCGAATTACTACAACAATTCAATATTAAATAACTTACAAAGTAAGCCAACTTATACATGAACATCAAATACCAATCAAGTGCAATTAACATCATATGGTGCTTAGATAGACAATTAAAATGTCAAAATCTACTTGTTCAGTTCCAACAAAAAACAACATATACCTTATATTTATAGACATGTATAACAACTCTCAATATATATAGTACATGTATTTTTCTATATAGATTAAAATCAATTGTAGCATATATGATTAAAGGCATCAACAAACTGATTGAGATAATTAATTAATTTACATAAAAGTGTCATCTTCTAATTGACTATGTTAAAATTCGCTTCTGTATGTTAGCATTTGATATTGTATGTCACCATTTGCTATTGTATGTCAGCATTTGCTTCCGTATGTCAGCATTCGCTCCTGTATGTCAGCATTCGCTTCTGCATGTCTGCATTCGTTTCTGTATGTCAGCATCAGCTTCTGTATGTCAGCATTCTCTTCTGTATGTCAGCATCTTCTTCTGTATGTCAGCATTCGCTTCTGTATGTCAGCATCTGGTTCTGCATGTCTGCATTCGCTTCTGTATGTCAGCATCAGCTTCTGTATATCAGCATTCTCTTCTGTATGTCAGCATCTGCTTCTGTATGTCAGCATTCTTTTCCGTATGTCAGCATCTGCTTCTGTATGTCAGCATTCGCTTCTGTATGTCAGCATTCGCTTCTGTATGTCAGCATTCGCTGCTGTATGTCAGCATTCGCTTCTGTATGTCAGCATTCGCTTCTGTATGTCAGCATTCGCTTCTGTATGTCAGCATTCGCTTCTGTATGTCAGCATCCGCTTCTGTATGTCATTATCAGCTTCTGTATGTCATCACTCGCTTCTGTATGCTAGCATCCGCTTCAGTATGTCAGCATTCGCTTCTGTATGTCAGCATCCGCTTCTGTATGTCATCATCAGCTTCTGTATGTCAGCATTCGCTTCTGTATGTCAGCATCCGCTTCTGTATGTTAGCATCCGCTTCTGTATGTCATCAACAGCTTCTGTATCTCATCACTCGCTTCTGTATGCTAGCATTCGCTTCTGTATGTCAGCATCCGCTTCTGTATGTCAGCATTACACTAGGTAGATCAGTATACATTTACACAAACTTGTAATAATATCAAAATAATACATAACCGTCATAACTATAATACATATACAATGCTTATAATCTCAGGAATTGTGTTTGATTTTCAACATATTTTGATCCAGTTCTTCTTGTAACAAATAATTTTTCGCATTATTCATTCAGTTACATTTTACTGAGAAGGGATGAATTTCAGATAAACTATGTCTCTGTTTTCCTTTTAAACCAGGATGTTTTGATACAATTTGAATTTGAAAAACAAGAGAATATTAAATAGTCGTTAGAATAAAAGTAGTTCCCATTATTTCCCAATAACTATTAGATAGATTTTCATAGAAACTTAATATTTTCAAGACTTTGACATTTAAGTACGTTCAATGAGGTTATTAAAGTCGTCATTAAACTATCTTTAAACAGGATGTTAAAAACCTAATAAGGATGTTAAATTAAGTGTGCCATTTTTCTAAGAGTTTTATTAATGTAGTTTTTAAAAAAATTAAACGCGCATGCTTATCTTCATTTCATACAGGCCTTAAACTACGCTAACTATCCTATCTTTCGACTACTATTTATGTGTCAGTTAATGGGCAGGGCACGTTCAACATATGTGATCCAATTTTATTTAATATAAAACATTTTCTGAGAACGTTGTATGTATGTTGAACCGTCCATATTTAATAGGACACATGTGTGGTATGTTTTGAAAAGGAATAACAACGCTCTTAATTGAAACAATTTTCATTAAAATTGTTTCAGAAATGAAAAATGAGGACATAAGTCTACGAATATATTGAACGCCCCTCGTATATTTCAATTTCTGAAAGTAAGAAAAATGAGACTCTAGTTGAAAACTAACATTTACTTTAATTTGAATGGAATAGACATATATGCTACAAGAATGATAGAAGTTTTTTATTTTGTTTGTTTACGGTATGACGTAATGCCAGATATGACTCATTTCCGCGGATATGACGCACCTACAGGATATGGGCATTTTTAAAAGCTTTTAATATGTAATTTTATCTGGCTGTGATTATTAATAATATTAAAGTAATAATGTTCATATGTGCAAAATAATTTTGTAATTGGCCTATTATTTAAAAAAAACTGTCAGAAGATAACATATATGACAAATTTTCAAATACATAAATACATCTTATATTTTCTGCTTCTAAACTCTTTACAGCATACAATAAATGGAATATACAAGAGATCTTTTTTCATTGACCTATTTTATAACAAAATTTTCTTTTCATTTTATTTCCTAGTAATGATACCATGCTAAGCTTCTCAAAATCTACTTATAGTTGACGGACCATTTAAAGTTAATGGACCACTTATAGTTGATAGACTACTTTTGGTTGATGGACCATTTATAGATGATGGACCACTTATCGTTGATGGACCATTTATAGTTGATAGAACATTTATAGTTGATTTTCCATTTATATTTGATTAATCATTTATAGTTGATGACCACTTGTAGTTGATGGACCATTTATATTTGATGAACCATTTATAGCTGATTGACCACTTATAGTTGATGGACCACTTACAGTTGATGGACCATTTATAGTTTTATATATACAGAATTTATTTTAGTTCGATTGTGTAGGAAGCTATAAGCTTATAGACACACTTTCGAATCCGTTCCTGGAACCAACCAGTACTGAGCAATGAGTGTAAAGGTTCTTGCTCAAGGAAACAACGACTTGCCCCTGACGGGGTTTGAGCCCATACGGCTAGCGATCATTAGACTACTAGTCCTACGCGTTAACCACTCGGCCATGCCGCCATTTATAGCTGATGGACCATTTATAGTTGATGGACCACTTATACTTGATGGACAATTTATAGTTGAGGAACCATTTAAAGTTGATAAATCACTTAAAGTTTATGGACCATTTATAGTTGAGGAACTATTAATAGTTGATAAACAACTTAGCGTTGATGGACCACTTATAGCTGATGGACCATTTATGGACCACTTATAGTTGATGGACCATTTATAGTTGATGAACCACTTATAGTTGATGGACCATTAATAGTTGATTGAACATTATAGTTGATGGACCACTTATAGCACATTACATAGCAATAGCAAAATGTTTCACTTTAATCACCAGTTCGTTGTTGTAACATTAACTGTCTAATAGGAATACAAATGTATAAAATATACTTATCCATCCTATTTCAGTTGGATATTTATCTCAGTTAAACATTATCTTCTTTAGATTTCTGTTAATTTGAATATTAAATACAAATGTATACAGTGCTTTTCTTAAGGTAGCTCGCTACTTTTTCGACCGAAATTTGACAACACCTCAGATCTCGATGAGTTTTGGTATACAGATATATAGATATGTGAGCTTAACTTATGCAGTATTATTTATAAATAAACAGCGTTACTATGATGTCAAAGCGCCCTCTATCGGTGGCGGCGAAATTGCGTATTTTTATCAGTAAACCAGTCTGTTCTTATCAATTTTCATCCGATTTCTTCGTTTTAATTTATAATGTTCAGTAAATGTATGTCTTTGTAATGATGTCTTTCTTTAACATTCACTTAATAGTCTGCGATTTTACGTCATTTTTCTCTACGTTCTGACGTCCATATTTGATGCAATAGAGAGTCAACGCGTAAGATATCTTGCTAAAATAAAATAAAATGTGAGTGAAACGTAATGGTTTTGGTGACATTAATAGATGTTGGAGTTCAAAGAATAATACCAAATAACAATTTTCTTACCTCAAACATTACGATACTAAGTATAAAAACACAGGGACTTGATGAAATGTATATTTTTTTTAATTGTTGATTATTTTCTCATTGAAAGCATGCGCTAGATGAGCACGTTTACAATGTTTAATCCTACAATGCCTTTTTAAATACTTTTCTAATTTGCAGGACACAGTCTCATGAATCTTTTAATTTTAATTTTATAATTTGATGTTTGTAATGAAAGAGTGAAAAGTGTTATATTATTATATGAATTAACTAGTTTCAGCACAAAAGAATAAGATTCACATATTGTTGTATAAATGAAGTAAGAACATTTAGTCGCTTAGCTGATACCCGTTAGAATATTTATTTTACGTTACATTCAGCTTTTAAACACTTTCATAAAATCAAATACAGGCAGACGAGCCTCGGTGTCAAAACACATCGTAAAAAATGTAATTGAAATAGATATGCATACAAATTTGCCGAAATAAGTGATAAATAAAATTCAGATATAATATTCAAATATGTTAAGAATATTTAAAAACAAACTGTACATGAAACGAAAAATATTTATTTTATTTTATTTTTGCTTACCATTTTTAAGTCTGTGCAATACATAGATTACTATAATTATAATCTAATTGAAATGTCATGATAATTAGAAAATGAGCACTTATGTGACAAACTATAAAACTTTTTGGATGCGAAAGTCATACTGAATAAAAAAATATATTAGCATATTCGCAACTGCAGACTCGAATGCGAAACACCAAATATAACCATTACTCAACTCGGATTTACGTATACCTACTTACCGCTTTTTCATTACAGTATAACATAGCGGCCCTCAAAATATTATTTATTTCTAAAGAGTTCCACTACATTTTACCTCTGTAGAGCAACCACTCTAGGCAACAAAGGGCATTTCTCTGTAGAGGTTATACTGTATATTTTAATTAAATACAAAATATAATTATTAAATAACTTGTGCAACTTTTGTTACCACTGAATACGAATAATGTATTGTGTTGACGTTATCGTGTCCATTTAGTTTGCTTTAAAACAAAAATGAAAAATAAAAAACAACCCAAAAACACACACCAAAAACACGTGTTTATGATGTAAACAATAAAGTGGACTTCTCCCTTATTAAGGGAGATCATAATCAGGTTTTTAACTTGGAATATTCTTATGTTGCCACGTTGTAATCGGTAAAGTGGTCTTACGCTGAATTCGCAAGGCATGGATTCGAGACACGATTGCGTATTGTACTAATAGATTATCCTTTAGAATTGTGTATGGAATGTTTCAAGGTCCAACGAGCTTCTCCCACAACCATATTCACACAAATTGAGGATCCTACACGATCGTCTTCAATACAAGGGAATCTGTTTTTTAATATGCAAAATTCTCCGCTTATGAACAAAATAAATCAACGAATCTTTCGCCTCGAATCGAAAAATGAAAAGGTGCGCTAGTTACGTCATAGTAACGCTGTTTATTTATGAAATAATGCTGCAGAAGTAATACTTACATATCTACATGTCTGTATACCAAAAATCATCAAGATCTGAGATGTTGTCAAATTTCGGTCTACCTTAAATGAAAGTCATAGCCGCTTTTGATATTATTTTTAGTTCACATATTGACGTTTTTAAAAACTAATGCAACAAGTTTAAGTGTTAAAAAAAAGAATCTTAAAAACAACAACAACAAAATACAGTCGAACTGAATACTTCAATAACTCAATTACCTTAAATCCATATCCCAGTCCTTATTATTATGAACTTTCACTAGGAAATTAAAATGGACACAGACCTAAGTATGCTTTCATGACATCTTAAAACGTTTTAATTGTTCAAAGAATAACACAATGGAAAAAGTAATTTCTACTTAAATGGATACAAGGTTCGAAGAATTATGAATAACAATTTTCAATCAACTAAGTAATTCAACCATATAAACATTTTAATGTTTGTATCCTGTATGGAGCACTGAATGAATAAATTTGATTTGATTTAGTTTTGATAGTAACCGGGAATGTATGATAATTTGAATGTTAGTATGGAGTTAAAAAATCGGACTGAACAAGACAACATTTACGAAACTCTTCAACATGGTACAGGGGAGCTTGCAGATAAAACTACTCCTTCAGCCAAGAAGTGTACACCACTTTTGTTATGGTGTACCCTCGTAGTAAATTCAATATTAATTGGACTGTTGATTATCGCAGTATCTGTTTCTTTATACATGAGTATAAACGTTTCAAAGGCTTCAAATAGTAAAGGTCAGTACTTACAATTTTCTTTATCGAATTTGCCACAAGTCTCAGCTATATCAAACAAATAAGCATATAATCTTTATTTTTTGTTTGTTTATGGCTAAATAATAGGAAACACCAGGCAAATATAGTGCGAACTTATTGTATTTTGTTTTGTGTTATATTGTTTAAAATTGAGACCCCAATAATATAACTTTACTCATATTTACAGGATGGTGATGGAAATGACCGAAAACTGCTATTGTATCGGTTCTTGAAACTTTACTGAGACAGCTATAAATATAATTTATCCACTGATTCTGATTTATTTTTGGTATCTTATTACATTTTCAAAAAAAAAATAGTATTGTTTATGGAAGTCAAAATACTACTTTGTTTACATTTTGCTACCTTTGTAACGACGTTGGTAGAACGTCATAATACTGATAATGAGCATAATAATATGCAAAAACTAAAGTTGGTAAATTTTCATAAAGGAATGTTTCTAATATATAAGGACACAAACCACACTCGGTGGTGAGCAAGATTTTCACCGACAGTGTTTGTGTGCCTTAAACCGTTACATTTCGGATGTAGGCAACTGCTTGACCGGAGTTGCTGTACCCTATGATTTCCCAGGCCAAGTCTCGGGACGAAAGCCTCTGAGAGGAATGTAATGTAACGACGTTGGTAGAACGTCATAATACTGATAATGGGCATAACAAGTTTGCTTCTTTAAAAAGAAAAATGCGAGAGTTCTTTCTGCGGCCGTTGTAGATTTGTTTAATTATTCAAAAGTAGTCTAATTGTATCTGCAAACAATAGAAACATATCAGCTAGTTCCGTCAGTCTCCGTATAAGCTCAAATTAAGAATAATAGGCGAAGTGTTCCGAAGTTAAAGGAGGAGCCAAATTTCAGTACACGAATCACTCGTTCATACATGTATAATAGCGCTCGGTGATATTGTTACGAAACAACTATGGCTTTTAAAACACACTAGAAATCTGTCGCTGAAAACGTCTGTCGTTAAGAGCTCTAAGCTTGTATAATAGAAAAGATGTCCAAGTGAAAAATAAAAAAGAAGTCCAAGTGAAGAATGATAGTTAAATCAATTAAACTAAAATTATGCATCATAGGTATATTCTAGCAACAGTTTAAAAGCAAAAAAAATTACTTAAACTACAACTCTTCAACTCCAATTTACTCAGGGAACCCCAACAAATAGATAATTACCATCTTATATATAACCTTTTGTTTGCGCATGCAGCTAGCTTGATGTACAAAAGTAGACTGGTGATCAACCCACTCGCGGAAATCGATCTGCACGACTCCTTGTGCGAACCTGAATATTTAAAATGCTGACATGCATTAACAATGTTCAAAATGGCACACAAGTGGTTCAGGTACACACTGGCCATAGCTTTCGCAGAATGGGTGGGTCCATCGCAGCGGCAGTGGAGTGTTCATCGCAGCGGCGGTGGATAAAAATTGGGCGTTTGCTGTTGTCAGTAAATTTATGATTGAATTTTGCTGTATGTTATAACGGTTTTACGGGAAACAAATAGTGAGACTGGAGCCCCCTTATTTCCTCTTCCAACTTATTATACGCACACCATGTAATTTATTGCCATTTATCTAAACACTTCTGTACAGATTGTCGAGGGGACGCCACTTTTGCCGAAATGAGGTTAGTGGTTAAACAGGTACAAATGTGTGCAAAACGACCACTAAATACAACGGCATAGCATTGTATGAATAATACATACACAAAACAACCATCATTTGAAATATTGCCTGTTTATAAAATAAATGACCAAAAATTGATTACAACGCAGTCGGCAGTGGGTTCGATTGCAACGCAGTGTGGGTGGCCCGATACCATTATTTCAATTTTAAGCGTTTAACTTGACATATATCGCACCTTCCAACCGAGTTAACCTTTTTCTTAAATTAACCTCAGAAAAAAACGTGTTTATTTGGTGTTTAACAATATAATTATATATACAAAGAGATGCCTTACTTTTGCTTCCATTTTCCTTTAATTCAAAACTCATTTGGCAGGTATTATCATAGAATAGTCCACGTTGAACAAACTATTTTTGATTTATTTCTGAAGTATTTGTGTGTATGTGAACATATATCGATTTTGAGTTGTTTCTTGTTGAATAATGCACCATTCGAGTTAAAATGCGCAGTAAAATAAGAACATACGTCGTATATAGTCCCTTTATCTATATATTTCCTTTAAAGATCATGCATTTAACTACCCGGTAACTAGGGGTCAAGACATCATACCTTGATGCACCACCGAAAGGAAATTTACCGATGCGCAGCGAATTGCAAAGACCAATTTATATATAAGTGCTTTATTGATCAGCATTTGTTTTGGTCGTTTTCTCTCTGCATGTGTTTGAGTGTCGAGCATAATTTAAAGCAGACATTCATAAAATTATGCCTATGATACAGCATATATCTGTGCCTGTGGTGTAAATTCTAACACTTATTGCATAAGAGAAATAACAAGGTTTCCAACCTAAGTTGTTATACATCAGACTTTTATTAATACAAAATACCTAAACAGATTACATAGCAAAGTGGCCTCACAGTCAACGACCGTTATTAAAGAGCACCGGCACGGGACGCAACAGTATTATTAGTTATAAAGATTTTTGACATGCTATATGGTCGTATATAAACAGATGTTTCGAAATATACTAGGACGAAAAAGAAACGCCGGGTACATAAAATATGCAACACATATTTTATTGCTTGGCCTAAAATAATGAAAATCGGTCAGATTTATGTGTTGTTGACAATGCCCGGCCCCATGTCGCCAGAGTTTGCCAGCAATTTCTTGCAAACAGTAACATACACCCACTCGATTGGCCAGCATTCAGTCCAGATTTGTCCCAAATTGAACATTTGTGGGACGAACTGGATAGGAGGGTAAGGAGACGTCGAAATGCCCCCACTAATCATGTCCAGCTCACACATGCCTTGCATGAAGAATGGAATAACATCCCCATGGCCATGATAAACACCCTGGTGAATTCCATGCATAGACGGATCAGGGCTGCCATAGCTGCGCATGGAGGACACACAAGATACTGATATGTCCGGCCGTGTTTCGCAAAACAAGAAGGGTCATCGTTAAAAGGGGGTATTTTTTCACATAATCAGCATCGGAAATCGATTGAAACTTCAACAGCTGGTTCCATACAGATGACATTTCATACAAAAATGAATATAATAATCCAATAATACAATTTATCCCTTAAAACAATCATTATAGGTTACCCGGCGTTTCTTTTTCGTCCTAGTATATGATATAAATTTAATCTCTTCAGAAATAAAAGCAGTCATGTATATAAAACACGTCGCTTTTCTTTGGATAATCGTGACGTTTATATTATTCGTTATAAAGAATCTGATTTCACATACACGCACAAGCATTATCTATTTCATTTTAAAGATTTTTGACAGGTTAAATGACCATTTATAACCGGTTATATTGCAAACAACGTTTATATACGGTCATATAACCTGCTAGAAATATTTAGATAAAGAATTTATAGTACAACAAGCATTTTTTTTACAGAAAAAAGTGAGATTTCTTCATATATTAATGTTACAAAAGTGCAAAATTATAGACACATAGATGTTCAATAATTTAACTTTTACTGAGAGTAAGCTCATTTGGACAGAATCAATCAATTTTCACTCAGTATTTACATGATTATCATCAATTTCCCGCTTCTTTCAACAACTTAAGATGACGCATACCCAGAGCTACCTGTAACTAAAACTGGTATTTCAAGAAAAGAGTTTAACATCAAATAAGAAACAGGACAAAAATATGTCGGTTTATCCTCCGCCCCCTTAAGCAGGATGGTATTTTAACAACTTCAAGCCGCTGACACACACATCTACTACACAGAGCAATTGTTTCTTAATTAAATACTTTTATTTGGAGTGCAATGATATCCACACAATGTGATATCCTCCTTATTCTATTGTCATAAAAGTGTTTCACATTTTATTTAAATCAACCGCAACATGTTTCCTTTGTTTAAGAATAACTGGAAAAACATTGACACCCTGAAATAAAATTCAACCAAAGAATAATGTGATTATTGGTTTAAGATCTAAGCTAAGTTAACCTGAAAGTTTTCTGTTTCAAATGACAATAAATGTCAAGTGTCGTATTCGAATAGTAATCATTAATTTATAGCTTAAGAATTTTCTTTGAATCTCTTCTTATGGACCTTAAGTAAATTGAGCACAGTGTTTGTCAGGGTTCAAGGTTATCCGTTGCATTTGAGTTAAGATTGACCAGAAAGTCTTATACAACCACTTGTAGTCCTCTAGAATGTTCTCTAGATCTATTATAAAAATTTTATGTCTATGTTTATATGGCATAACTTTAGAATAGTTAAAATAATAATGTTATTATTTAACATATCGTACACAGTGCCAGAGCAATTGCGACGGAATTGATGTAGTTTACCTTACCTTTATATTATCCCGATAAGACCAAAGGCAGTCGGTGCGTGGCTTGGATAGTATTCATGTACATGACCATGCCCACTTATTTTTATAAATAGAATATTTTTTTCACTAATAAAATATTTTTCACTCAAAATGTTTTTAAATATCTTATTTTCAATTAAACAACAAATGAAAATTGTTTTTAAACATTTTCATCCATATATACTATAAATATAGTAAAGGTAGAAAGGTTCGCCAGCGACCTACCACCAGGCCTTATTTAACCTCCCAGATCTTTGTTAATTCCACCAAATTAAGTGCATTTTCGCTTTAGAATTCCATCTTTTGTCGTACCAACTGGTCTAATATTGTACATTTTTCCAAAGAGAAATCATTACTGAGTAGATTGCACTAAAAAGCTATATCACGGGCAGGTGTTAACAAAAAGTAATAGATAGAAAACTTTTCCTCAAATAACACTTTCGCTCTAAAGATAAAAATTCATATAAATTGGCGTTCTCCGTGTAACACAGTGACGTTAAAACTGAGATTGTTCTTCGCATTCAAGAAACATGTGCTGTTAATATTTACGAGTATTCTATGATAATACCAGTAAAAGGAATTTTCAATGGAAGGAAAATGGAAGCGGAACTGGGACGTCTATTTGTATTTAAACACAAAATAAACCCGTCTCTCTGATGTCAAAGTTAGCAATTGAAAAGTGCGTTATGTCAAGTTAAACCATCAAAATAGACATAAATGGTATCGGGCCCAACGCAATGCGGTGTAATCGAATCCACCGCCGTCTGCGTTGTAATCATTTTTTTTTTGGTCAATTCTTTTATAAACAGGCAATAACAATTTCCAAAATTTCCAAAATATGGCTTCTTTGTCTAAGTGTCATCCATACGATGTTTATCCAAAATAAGGCATAAGTGGCGTCCCCTCGTCAAACTGTACAGAAGTGTTTGGATAAATGGCAATGAATTACATGGTGTGCGTGTAATAAGTTGGAAGAGTGCATAAGTGGACTCCAGACTCACTAGGTGTTTCCCGTAAAACATTTAAACATAAAGCAAAATTCTGTTATAAATTTTCCAACAACAGCAAACGGCCATTTGTTGTCCACCGCATATGTGACGAATACTCCACAGCCGCTGTGATTGATCCACCGCTTCTACGAAAGCTATGGCCACTGTGTGTACTTTATAGAACAATTAACATTTCTGCATGTTAATCCTAGTTATTTTGTATAGTCATTTTGGCAATAATATCCTATACGTACGAGTATTTGTGTGACATTGATTGAAATGAAACTAAAAACTAACGCAAGGAAAAACAAAACAAACGGACAGACAAAACATTCAACACTATTTTCCAGTATCATAGGCCCGAACAGTTCTTTTGGAACGACTGGATAGCAGAATCCACTTAAGCATTACTAAATCGTGTCTTCATATTACCAGCCTAATATCTAGGTTTTTTATAAGCTCTTAGGGTTGTATTATATGTTATTTCTCAGATCGTTATAAATCTGTTCAACTGTCCGTCCATGGCAATATCGTGCTGATTTTTTTTTGTTGAAGCGTTTTCTATAAAATTATTTTGGCAAATTGTTAATCTCTTTCAGCTCAAAATTTCAAATGCTCAATAATTGCGAAATAGTCGAACAGGTATTGAAGAAAACAAAAATGCTAATTGCTTTACCTTTTTATGTTAAGCACTCTTAGAGTATTGAATTATGAAAAAATAATTGTACATTAGTTTTAAAATTCATGTGTTCCTATATTTAGCATCATTATATGTTATTATTTTGTTCTAACCACTTTGAAAATAAGCATGAATTTCACAAGGGGGTTGTTGTTGTTGTTTTTTTTGTTGTTTTTTTTTTTTTTTTTGCTTTTTTTAACGGGGGGGGGGTCATAATTTTTTTTTTGTATGTTTTATCTGTTTTGTTGTTGCTGTTTCATTAAAGTTATTTTCAAGAAAATGTATCACCAATATCTTGTTATCGTGGGAAAATGCTGCACGTACTTGGCAATCTAGATTCAGAATGTGTCTTTGTTTTAAAAGCAACACGCCTCCAGATTCATGCTAATTTTCATGAAACTTTTGAAAATGTGTTCAAAAGTAGTATTTAGTGAAATAACCAAAAGGAAGCAATTTGCAAAAAAAAATTCATTGGCAACTTACAGCCCACGTAAATTATGTAAAAGAGGACAAAATATGCAAAAAATTGCCCTTACTGCGTTAGTAACGCAGTAGAAATATAATTATAAATACTGAAAAATCAGTCATTAATCGCACATAACATGTAAATTATTACTTGAATTTTGAATATTTTTACTTTTCCTAAAATCTTAGTACATTTTTCTCAAATTTGTTTTTATTGAAATAATTTCGCTCTTCTGGAGGCATGCAGCTTTAAGTTAAAAAGTTCAAACCACATTCACAATCTCTAAGTTTGTTTGTATACATGTCTATCGCAAAGAAATAAACATCATTAACTAATATGATGTAAGGATATATCAACGTTATTTAAATTTTAGATCACATGATTGCCACAGATTTTCTAGACAGCCTTCTTATGAAAGGTACATCCGGAAAACAAACCATATATCTTTTTAACAGAACACTAACATAAGTTGTGTACTTTCTTTACACTGCAATCAAAATGGCAAGTTTTGGAAATATATTTTAAAAATGTTACATTTTGCAGTGTTTTTGATATGTTAATGTTTATGTTAATTTAGAACAGTTCCCGTGGAGCCTGTTTTGTTCAAACTTTTGATATGAGACGAACAATTACTAGAAAAATGGTTCGCATGGAATTCTTTCTGTAAAAACATACAGAAAGACAAGTTCGGTAAAACAGACATGAGACCATAGCAAACAAAAACATAGTATCTGAAAACATGCGTATGTGTACATTTTATGAAGAAAACAGTTTTCGTTTATGTATCAAACATGTATTTAAAGAGACTCATCTGAGTTTTCTAAATGATGGGACAAGAAATATTCTTTCGCGAGTTTTTTATTTATAGGACCTGACCGATAACCTGTGTGCAAAATTTAAGAACATCCGCTTACCATATATGTCAAAACTAATAAATTCGAGTTTGAAATAATGCAAAATGACACAAAAATAACAGGCGTTTAAAGGTATTCGCCTCAAAGCGGCTATAGGCTAAGAATCGTACAGAAAATGGATTTTCAATTAAATTCGGAGACTACCATTATCTCTTTATCATAATTTGTAAATTTTTGTCCGTTATTTGCCTCATTTGATCTTTGTGAGAACTGGCTTTGGACCTCAGTGTAGACATTTTAGAAGGGTGTGATTAATCATTAACTGTCGAATTATAGTGAACAAAAAAAAACGAAAATAAAAAGAAAAATCTGTACAATCACGTTGATTTCAAGCTCCTATGGTCATATCGGGAGAGAAATGTTAATGCTATTTGATTCACATAGATTATATCAGAATAAAGGGTTAATACTTAAACATCAGAGGAAGCACGACGACGCATTTAAAGTTCGAGTCTGTGAGTCCTAGAGCTTCTTCAGATGTTAATGCATGAATATAAGGTGAATTAAGGTGAATTCTTGCATCAACATGCGTCTGATTCTGTATTGTGCGTTTCGTAATTTCTTTTTTGATTAAACAAATGGATTTTTCATCTTTTCGTGCTGGTGCGATGTCATGTTTTTGGTTACATTTTAATAATGAAATTACCTTGCTCCTTTTTCATTAAAATTCAAGGATGGGATCAAAAAATAATCACTTAAAAAGTATCATCATATATCTAATATTCAATATCGACTTCATTAAAGTGGACTTGAAATAGCATCGAAGTTTGAGAACACATTTGATATTACTTTACAAAATAAATGAACATATTGACATTTCGAAGTTGATTAAAATATTGATTTTTGATCTTAGAATTGATCTAAACTTTGATCGATTTACATTTCTCAGTTTCATCCAAAATATCGTATTAATTAAGTTTGCAAGTCATCAATTTTTTTTTTTTTTCCATTTTTACTTATGTACCATTTACTGGTAATATTAGCCTTATTTACAGTAAAAGGGTTGTAGTCATACACTAAAATAAAATATAACCAGGATAAAAATTAGAAATTCGGCTGAATCACTGCACTCATTAATGATTCTTGAATTTAGTAAGTTTATTACGCATTTAAAAATATTATTTTTAAATATTAATACATTTCATTGTCGATAATCATTTAATAAAAACTATTTAATTTGAACAAGATGTTTTCACTGCTTTTGGAGTATAGGTAAATAAGAAATTTACAAATTCTACTCTGACAAACTGCGCAAACATGGGCCTTGACAAAATTGACTAAAAAAGCTAATTCAAATGAAAAAGACCCCAATATTTATTATCTTGGAATCAATTACCAAATAGAAGGGCAATCTTTGCCTATTTTTCGGAAAGAAAATAAAAATTATTTGTTGTCAAACAACATCCTCAGAAAAATTGGGGGAAATCAAAGTTGTTTTTAAAAGGGAAAACGTTTACAATCGTTTTTCCCAAATTTTTTTAAAAATTCAAATTTAAAGCCCAAAATTTCAATTTAAAAAAATTCCCCCAAGGGTTTTTTTTTTTTTTATAGATTTAAAGTTTTTCACTTTATTGGGCCCCAAGGGGGAGCAGGGGGAAATTAAAAAACCAGTTTGTTGCAAACACACCAAAACCTTGAGGAGGGAAAAACTTTTCCCGGGTTTAAAATTAACTTAAAGGGGGGTTTTCAAAATTTAGATAACAAAAAGTGTTGGAAGGGATTTACTTATTTTAGAAACCTTGTCTAAAAATTCCGGGGGACAGACAAGGGCCCAATTTATTTGGGGTCTTTCCAAAGGTAAAGGGGTTTTGGTTTTTTTTCATATTAACCTTTAACGGGTCGAAATTTTAACACATTAAAAAACAAAATTAAGGGTGAAAAAATAAAATATTTTTTCAAGGGCAAAAATCCTTTAGAAAAAATTGGTTTTGAAAACCAACAAATTTCCAAAAAAAACCTGTTTTTCAAACTTACCCTTAATTTTCTTAATCAAAGGAATAAATAATTTAAAAAATCTTTCAATTGTTTTTTTTAATTTTTGGGAAAAGTTTTTTTAAGTTTCAATTTTTTATTGCTTTTAGCAGGCCAAAAGAAAAAATGACAGAAAAATTTAGGAAACATCATTTAAAAAACCTTTAGGGGAGTACTTCCGGTTAATAAAACCCCTTTAAAGGTTGGGTTTCAAGAAAAGGAAGGAATTCAGCAAAAAAAGTTTTTGGGGGGGGTTGGAAATTTTTAAAAACCTGGGCTAAAAAATTTTGGGGGAAAAACAGCGAAGATTTGGGGCTCTTCTTCCCCAAAAAAGGGTGAAGGGGGAAAAATTTACAATTACCCTTATAAAAGGGGGCCCGAAAAACTTAAAAAAAATTTAAAAAAACAAAATAGGAAAAGGGCAAAATACAAATTAATTTTAAAACTTTTAAAAAAAAAACCCCCTATTTTAAATTGGCCCTGGTTTTTAAAACTCATTTTCCTTAATCCCAAAAAAGGGTTTACAAAATGTGTTCCCTTTTTTATTTAATTTCATTGTTGAAAATTTTAATATAATTTAAAGGGGGAATTTAAAGCGCCCCAAACATTTGTTGGTTAAACCATTGATTTTAGCGGGATCTTTTTTTTTCCCCCTTTTTAAAACCCCAAAAATTGCCCCAAACATTGTTTTGCTTTTTTAATGAGGTATTCAATTTTTTTAAAATTTTTTATCCCTTTTTCTTTTTAAACCCCAAACCCCCCCCAAAGGAATTAAATAGTTTTAGGTTGGAACCAGTTCGTTAGTCGGCCGTCCGGTACATCCATCAGTCTACTGTGGTCCAATTGAAAACTCTTGAAACGAGGGAATCAATTTAATATTTTTTTATTCACAGAATGTAACATCATAAAAACAGGTCAATGTTCGAATTTGACATCATACTACTTTTTCACAGAGTAATGGCACCCTTTTATCCTATATCTAAAAAAAAAAACATGGTGTCCGGTCGATTACTCTCTTTAAAGAAAACTTTTTTTGGTACATATGTGATAGATGTAATACCATAAAGTACAGATAAATTTCCTCATTTTTCCCAAAGTTTATAGCCCTTTTTTATAACTCTTTAAATAAGGCAATTATATTTATGATAATTTTTGTGCACATATATAAGATCATACAATACAGGTCGAATTCAAATCTGGTTTTAGAACCACTACTTTTTCACATACATGTACTTATGACACCGTCTTTGTCTTCTTCTCTCATTGGTTTCCATGCGTTAACTCTGTAAAGAAGCAATGGGTTGTTTTAATATTTGGTGTCCCATCCATTTTAATCTTAAATTCTTAGCCTGATGACATATTTACAACACTAAAAACACGTTATTTCCAGATGATGAGTCGTTTAAGATGTGATCCACTATCACAATTTTCTGTACAATGGTTTAACATCATCAAATACATACCAAGTATAAATTTAGCTTCATATTATTCTTTATTTTTCAATCACTTGTTGCGATTTTTCGATTTCATTTTTTCATTATATGGCCCCGTTTTTTAGAAGGAACCCCATTTACATTAAGTTTGAAAAGCGGGGTTTTTCAAATTAAAGTATTTTTAAAATTTGGGAAAAAATTTTTTTTAAAATATTATAAATTAAAAATCCGGTTTAGTTTGGGGTACAGCCCACTTAAAAAAAAAGGAAAAGCCTTTTTGGGGTTTTTTCCAACAAATTAAAAAAAATTTCAAAAAAAAAGAACTTTACGGTTTTATAGACAAAAAATTGGGAATTAAAAAAAAAAATTTTTTTCCCCCAAAATTAAAAACCCTTTTAATGCCGCTCTTTATTTTGAAACCCTTTTTATTTTTGTGGGAACAAGAATGGTATATTGGGGGTATTTAATCAAAAAACAATCAATCAATTTAATCCCAAAAATCAATCAATCATTCAACTTCAGTGATTATGACTCTAATTGAATATAAATAACTAATATAGGCTGATATTCCAAATTCTTACCTTATTTAGTATAAGGTGGGTGTATGAATCACCTTCAGTAATAGCTCTAGATTTGTTCTTTTTGAAAGCATGAGAAACGTGTCAGTAGTTGTGGCAAATATTAAGAAAGACGTGGAGAAGAGCACTTACGGTTTAGATGACTTAAAGGCAGTAACAGATGAGGTCAAAACCACTTGCAAGGATGGCCACCAAGCAAAAAGGATAGGAATGAATCAGTATAATAAATGAAAAACAAATTTACAGTTTATTCTCAATTCATTATAGATGGAAATGCAATGCAAATGAGCCAATGCATTATGAATAAATTGTAAATAAATAAGTGAAATGAATTGGTAATGAATTGGATCCATTTACCAACTTATTATAAATTGTTAATAAATCAGGTCAACAAATTGGTAATGAATTGGGTCCTTTTCTTGACTTAGTCTATGAATTGTCAACAAATCAGGTCAATCAATTGGCAATAAATTAGGTTCGCTGACCAACTGATTCATTAATAAATTGCAAAGAAATTGTTAATGAATCACTAATAAATTGTATTCTTTCCTCTTCCATATACCGAAATTCATTGGATTAATGAATCATTAACAAGTCAGATATGCCTGCTTATATTCATCTCATGGATTTTTAAATAAATGCAGGTCACGTGATGGTGTCAATTCCGGGGAAGAATCATAATAATAATAATAATAATATATATATATATATATATATATATATATATATATATATATGTATATATATATATATATATATATATATATATATATATATATATATATATATATATATATATATATATATAAATATAATATAAATTTTATTTTTTTTTTATTTTTTACGAACTAAAGCTGACTAGATAAATCAAGAACATACATCAAGATTAACATTTGTGAAAAGCATGCTATGCCACCACATCATAACATTGAAAACTCTAAATCATAATGTGCTTAGATCATTTCATAAATATCCATCGAATTAAACAGGTCATGACCTCAAATGATTTTATAAATATCTCTACATTCCGAATTTCATTACTTAGCTAAAATTGTGACCTCCTGGAGCAGGGCAAATTTTACAAAGATATAAAAACAAATATGTTACACATTTTTCATGGGAGTTGATATGAAACTTAAAATTTCAGTTTAGATTGAAACCTTCTAAAATTAAAAAGAAATCCAAATTTTTAGAAAGAAATATGAGCCCAAAGGGGAATACTTCTGGAAATATTCATGCTAGAGTTACTTCTGGAAATATTCATGCTAGCGTTAGGAATATATTCCTAGTTTTAGAAACTAGGGCTTTATGTCAGTTTGAAAACATCTTTGCCTTCCTTTTCAGTGTCTGTCTGGTGCTACACATTTTTTTATTCCTATAATCATTAAATGTTTGAATGCCTATACTGGGACAATGAATGGCATGCTCTGAAATAGAAAAGAAAATTCTCATAAAAAGTATCATATTTCTAAATAAAAAATAAAAATTTAAAATTAGACTTCTGACATATCACTCTGCAAAAAAGTACAATCTATTTGTGGTTTATTTGCAATACAATCTGAATTTGAATTCAAACTCGAGCCATATAATCAAATTCACTTAAGGACTCAACCACTTTGGACTGTACATGTTCTAATGAAAAAAAACAGCAGTATATTTCACAAAGTCTGATGATATGTAAATATTTGTTCATAAAACAAACGGGTGAATGTTCGATTTTATTTTGAACAGAGAAATGAACAAATATTGTGTAGCAAGCCCACAACATTTTACTATTTGCTTCAACTACATTCAAAACGAAATTGAAAGGCTATGACATTGAATTACTTTATGTACATGAACAAAATTCAGATTAAGAAGTATTATTATTTATCATTTACTTAATATTTAAAAAGCACATTGTCATCTTTAAAATGATTAATATATATGTAGCCCCCTATACATACGCTTCAAAGAATCATTAATGTCATTTCCTTGGAATGCCCTCGTCCCATAACTAATAGCCAACTTTTCAGGATCAAAGAAGCTGTTCATCTGCTTTTTATCATCTCATCAGATTACTGATTTTTACGTTCTGTCCTTTCTTTGCTGCTCTTTGCAGTTTTCTGCGAGATAACTAAGTAAAAGAAAATAGTATTCTGAAGCCACTTTAAATAAAAAAGAACATCATTTTTCATCACATTCAAATGCACAGATGAGCTCAGTGTGAAACAATGTAGATTTATGTTTTTTAAAATGGACTGTACATAGATATCCTCATAAACAATGCATGTGCATGCATGCATATTATAAAACTTGTATCTTCATTTCTGGTCTTTTTGTGGGGGTGCTTTATAAAGTATACATAAATAAATAAGAAAAAAAAAAAGAAATACCCGCATCATAAATATTTTTCAATCCAAATGAATAAAATAATGTTTAATTTAAGGTGATGCCAATCGTCATTAAGATAAGATGAATCATGACTAAAATGGGGCGAGTCGTTATGGGGCGAATCGATCGTTATCCTAATCTGCACCTTACTCCAGTAATTTTTATTTCTTTGTCACCTAACATATGATATAGATCTATAAAAGGTTAGAACGCTATGTAGAACGAAAATAAAATTTTGAACTTACCGTCTATCAGTAGTCTAGATGCCTTGATTGTTTTTATCCATATTTTTGTGAAACTCCACAAGCTTTCACCTTCCAAAATAACCGCCTTTTTTCTATGCATAGAATTAATGCAAACGAACTGTTATTCCTTGCTACTATAGTATTGTACAATGTTCCTAATTTTGCAGTTGCAATGACAAAATCTGCTGTAAGTTATTTTGTTTCTGACATTAGTTATATCCAAATGAAAGAAAACTGTTTGTATGGTAAGATATCTTTTTTCTGAAATGGCACAAAATTTCGTTTCCTATTAATCTTGTTCTGTTGTCGGCTGATAGAGGGCGCGTGGTAGGCTGCCGTTCCCTGCAAGATCTTATCGTTCAATCGCAAGAGAATTTAGTCTCTTTTTTCGGACATTTTACCTTTTTGCGCATATACGTCAATCTTTTCGACAGTTTTTTACTGATAAGGATATGTCTAATCATAAAAAAATTCGAGGGCATGAATCTGTTTATCAGATTTATTATGGCATGTTGAGTATTAGCATTAAAAAACTGATCTTGGTCACTCAAAAATAAAATCTACATGCAAATTAGTTACATATTTAATAGTTAAAAGAGATTGTATGACTGTTATTTTATTTTTTTTTACGTTTTTGCGCTGAGCATGGAATTAATATGTTGATGCTTAAACTAAGAGAGTTGAAAAAAGGTTTAAAAAACCATATATATTTTTCCAGTGACTGATTAAAAAAATGATTTGTATAGTTGATAGGGGTTTAGTTGTTATGAACAGTAAAACTAAAGGACATACATCAATGAAAATTTCTGTTATAAGCAAATTATGAACATCTGAAGTACAATGAATATGTTATGAATTGTATTGAATAAATCTTGGACATCTCTGTTTTTAATTGATCATGAACAACTTGTGAATATCTCAGTTAAAGTGTAATGATTTTGTAATAAATGATATTAAATGCAGCCGGGAAAAGTTCTATTTCCAATAAATCATAAATAAATTGTATACAGTGTAAAGAATTTGCAATAAATTGTATTGAATATATCACATGTTTGTAATCAATGGTTAATAAATCTGACTTTTGTAATGAATCTATAATAAATGGGGTCTTCACTTTCCAGTAAATGCACAATTTATTTATGACACATTTAATGTATTAACAAATCGGGAAAACATGATTTATTCCAGATTTATTCACAATTTTGATATAATTCGTTGATGTATTTTTTTGTTTGGGTGTCTTTCAGAACTGTCCAAAAGACTTGCGGCTTCGGAAAAGCAAATGAAAGAGTTGGATCAGGCAACGGAGAAACAAACACGTTAGTCTGATTTATTTTATCTTTATCATGTTGATTGTTCTGTTAAATTAATTAATAATGTTTCCAGACTTGAAAACCAAATCAAATATACATATTACAAATAGCTCAATGACATTGAATAGCGAATATATATCAATAAGTTTGAACAAATTCATTTCCGCTCGGTTGTTATGAAAGATTTAAGTTTATTTGAATAAAACCCAAATCCATTTTATAGAACTAACGAGTGTCGGTATCTTATGAGGCAGCATGATCTTTACACTTGAAGGGCACGATACCTCGATCCTTGTGTTTACAGGCCTATCTGAAATAATGCAGAAGGCGCGCGCACATAAGGCATTCCTTCACCAGAAAAAGGGAAAGTCCCATTGTGACCATTGTAGTGTCGGTTTGACTTAAAGTCAAACAAAGCAAACAATGTTGAAATGACAAATAAACAAATAAAGACTTTTTCAATAAAATTTCATAAGCCTGATGTAAAATGCTTTTTTGCCGTGGATACATCTGATAAACAAATAATCATCAAGCATTAAAAGTATAGAAAAATTCAAGTACGTGTGCCTCAATCGATTTATAAATTGCTTGGCAGGTCCGATTGAAAACATTTCCTTTTGTCCGCAATACGTATGTTATTTCTCATTGTACCTAACCAAATAATTCACAGTTATATAAATATTTCTTTTTGTTAATTTTTATCGGTATGGTCGTCTTACACTGCAAATACAAAACATTGTCATAGTTTCACCTTAATAACAGAACATTTATTTAGTTTTATCTTTTGTAAGTTACAACATCAACACGAAAGACATAACCGATGTCTGTATGTCTAGAATACACTTCATGATTTCTCCTCTGTTCGGTCAGAACAACTTAATTGTACACTTATAATATCATTTTTAAATGAAATGAAATAAATGATTGTGCATATTTATGTGTAAAATTATCTGTTATACATGTATATTGCTGGCACTAAAAGGCACATTCTGCCTTAGATAGGAATTATTATTCCCTGTTTAGAAAAGGGCAAACATCAGTTTAAAATTTAAATAATGATTATGAGCATTTTAGATATTGACACATTAAAAAGTAGCAATGAATGTGAAATTATTTGACATAAAAGTAGCAAAATGTAAACAATGTAGTATTTTGACTCCATACGAAATACTAAATTACTATCACTATACTTATTGCAAATCAAAGCACAGAAGGCGCTGAATTTGTTTGGGTCTCAGAATGTAAGAAAGGTGCAGGTTGTGAGATTATATGTATAGTGCCACCAATGCTTTCCAGCGTTTTAATTGTAGTAAATTGGCTATAAGACTAATTGCAACACTGATATTCAATCCAATGTTTATTTGACTTTAACAATTTGAAAAAAATGAGTTACCTTTACTGGGATTTGAACTCCAGACCTCTCGCTTTCTAAGCGAGCCCGAAAACCCTTCAGCCACGGTGAATCTATATGTGAAAGGGCTGAAGAAAACCATATTATTCTAAATTAGGGCTTGTAACGACTTTAACTGTTGTTTAACACAGATGTAAATAATCCTGGAGCTTACTATAAGCATTTATATTTATAAAGAATCAAAGGGCTGCAAGTTCTGTGGTATTTTCTGATCGTTGCAATCTAAATCGTACTGTATATCTGTATGCATTTTAGTATAGGTTTATTTTTATGTATTATAATTTATTTTGCAAGGCACCAGAGTTTGATACATACGGAATTCTGCATAACTAGAGTTGCATCAAAAAATCATTTATGTTCATTTTTTACGACAGCCACACTTTATCCTTGCATATCATGGCTACTTCCTTAACAAAAACACTTAAAAAAGAATTTAACAAAAAAAAGTTTCCCCGACTGGGATTCGAACTCGAGACCTCTCACTCACTAAGCCAGCGCGTTACCACTGTACCACGGAAAAATGATACACAGACAGTCTGAATAATATCAAGTCATTCTAAATTTAGAACTTCCATTGCATTTCGGGTTTGTAATCCTTATTAATTTCGAGGTATTTTTTTCAGGGTAAACCTGTTGTTTAAAATTGAAGTAAATATTTTAGCGAAAATCCTCTCGCCCAAACAGTCCGACATGTAGAATCTATATATTCCACTACTCGGTTTGTGTAGTATTCGGTAATAAATAGTATTTTCATTGATAAAATCATATTCATCCGCGTAATTTGTGATTGTGCATTTATTGACAATTCTATAAGCCAACGCTATTGTTTAACTTTAAATGCGTTGTAATTTGTTGGATACTTGTAACAAAATAAAATATTTCTTTCTTTTTAATCGCTAGTTTTAAGCTGTTTTGAGAACTACTTGTTGTTAGGTTTGTTGTAAACTTCTGTGTCAGAGATTGAATGTCCGCTTTGTATTTAGTTATTTTCGATCAGAAAATACAATAAAACAATATTAGAAATCTTCGTCCATTCGGGAATTACTTTGCTTGAAAATTGATGCGCCTGTCTTTGACCATCTTTACGCAGTGATCTCCCCTGAATTTTTCGGCTTTAGTGTACATACAAAAGGGAAGTAACCGCTTCAAAAAAGTGGACTACTTTCGGCATTTGCAATTAACAACATTAGACTCTGAAATTTCGCTACCATTATTTGTTTGGTCTGACGACCCAAACAAATAAAAATGCAACATAGGCGAAAGATGGGTGAGATAGTTAACCATTTTGAAACTTTAAACGGGGGATTAAAAATAAATAGCTTTTATTAAATAAGAATTAATGCAATTCTGGGGCGCAATGGGCATTTAATGAAATCAGATGTTAAAAATGAAATTATTTTGTTTTATTTTATCACCCAACTTTTTTAATTGTCACACAAACAGCCTGCTTACACCGTATATAGCACTCAAAGGTATGAATTTGTTACACAGGTCGGAATACTTTTTTATGTGATTATAAAATGTAATTCATCTTCAATGTCTTTACCACAGAAATAACATAATCTTTCATTTCTTGATTTTCGATTTCGCCCATTTCTAAAAGATTCTATAAAAGTTATGCGACGACACGCGCAATCTAGTTATGTGATTACATAATTTAAAAAAAATTATTTTAATTAAGTTATCAGATATACCATATAAAGCTAGGTTTTAAATGCATGTACACGGATTTCAATATTTCATATTTTTCAATACCACCAAAAGGTTTCGGTAAGATACAATCCGTTACAGTTTTCATTAACAAATTGACAGATAATTTAAAATTCATATTTACATGATTTACAAAAACAGAGCTAAATCCATATTCACCGGGCAGGTTTTAAGCATAAAAACTCAATTTTTCTGCCATTATGATACCGAGCCAATGAATGTGCAAAAACCGGTTTGAATAAGATATTATCAGTATTTATCATCTTAAAGTATCTTACCAGTATTTAAAGATAAAGCTCCTTAAGAATAAGAGAATAAGCATGCATTTAATCTTTTTGACATATGTTTGTGTTTTATATATAGAACACGCGGATTTAGTTATTTTAATATTGTACATTACCATCACCATATCAGCAATGCACCATCATCGCCATCAAGATTATCATTATCAGTTCATCATCATTCTAATTATCAGAACATCACGGCAACATCATCATCATCATCATCATCATTCGAGCAGAGTAATATGCGGCGTAATATAGCATTTATTGTTACTTGTGCTTAATTCTTTGGTGATATTTTTACAGTCGCCAATAGCAATTTTTGAATTGTAATTAATGCTACATGCCTCCAGATGAGCCGAAATATGATTTAAATATCAAATTTGAGAAACATGTACTAAGATTTAAGGAAAGTTAATAAGATTCGAGATCCAAGTAATAATTCGTATGTTATGTGCGGTTAATGACTGATTCTTTTCTGTATTTACAACTATATTTCGACAGTGTTACTAACGCATTAAGAGCTTTTGCATATTTTGACCTATTTTGGTAGTTTATGTACATTAAAAGTGTCATTGATAGTGTGTAATTTCCTTTCTTTTGGTTATTTCACAATAATATACATTTAACTAGATTTTTGAAATTATCATGAAAATTAGCATGAATCTGCAGGCGTGCTGCTTTAAATTGTTGTTGTGATCTAAGTAGTAAATTTGAACCTTTTTAGAGACTGTAGCATTCAATGTGATGGATGCAGTTAACTACACGGGTTTTGGTGTCATGAAATTCTCCAAAACCATACTAAACAAAGGCGGGGCCTACAACATAGACACGGGGATTTTCACAGCACCAATTGACGGTATATATCAGTTTAATGCACACATTTGCGGCGATGAAGCTATAGACGAGATAGACTATTACATCGCAGTTAACTCACTATCAATAGTTTCTGGAGAGTTTACCGTCCCAGCCAAAGCTTCAGATGCAAAATGTGCGTCTTTTAGTGTAGTGGCCTTGGTTCGGAAAGGTGAAAATGTTCAACTTGGTGGAGTGCCATTCTCTTATTTAGATGAGAATAACAATAGTAATGATTTATGTTCTTTCTCTGGTGTCCTGATACACAGCATATAAAGCATCACATGTTCGATGTATATATCGAGTTTCAGAAATATTGATAATAAAAGTAAGACATGATCATTGACACTAACATATTCATTTGTTCCTACTCCGCTACATTTATACTTACAGTATTGTTTAGAAAAGAAAAAAAACATTAATCAAAATTTCAGAAACATTATCGAATTTTACAATGGTATGTTCGTATAATCGCTGTCATATTGTCCTTTTGCCGTGATAATGGATGTTAGATTAGTTTCTTAAGGAATTCAGAAATGAAAACATCGTGAAGTGTAATTTTATTTTTATTGCAATCAATCAATCAATTATTTCGAATAATTTCAAAAGTTTCCGTATTTTTGCATGTGTTGATATTAAGGTAATTTAACATGTATTATTATCATTTTTGTTGTTGGTGATGTACGTGAAATGTATGTAAATAAGATTATTGTTAATATTATTATTAGTGTTGATCTATTTAAATGTTAATGAAGTGAACCGGCCCCTGATTTTTGCTGATTTTCACGAAAGTTTGAAAAAAAGACATGATTGGTAAAAGCATGTTGCCAAACGTGTAAATATAAAGTGATTAGTACACTTAATCCATATGCTTGTTATAACGTGTCCATATATGGAGAAATGACCCTAACTTTTATATGTTAGTAAATAGGTAGAAATATTGTAAATTAAATAATTGTTAATTCTGTCATATTATGTATAAACATCCAAAGTTCCACGTGGATAGTGACGATTAATACATTCTTAAAATGTAAAAGCTATATCTACGCTACTTGCCCTTTACAAATTTTTTGTTTTAAAATTACTCGAATATAGATATATTTTTTTATGTGGACGAAATCATTGCAAAACTGTTGAAGTCCTTCTTAAGATTTCTTCCGCGGTACATTTTATTCTATTTACGTAGTGTACCAATGTGTGTTAAATAACAAAGTCATTCTATATTAGTTATAACTCTTTTAAACATGCCAACAACATCACAGGTTTACTCTTTTTACATTTTTGTATAAAATATCATTGGATATAACTTGAGCCCTTTGAACTAACGAAACACTCATATATTTCAACTCTTGTTATATTTAAGTTCAATTACAATATAGAAAATAAGAAATCTTTATGGAAAAATGATATTTTAGATTGTCTTAGATTGTCTCAGATTGTTTTCATTTAAACTTTCAAAGACATTTATATTATATATCCACGCATTCATTTTTGTTCTAAATTTAAACATGTCTTGAACAAACAGTATTATTATGAATGATTAAAGCTGCACACCAAACTGAGTAAAAAACAAACTTTAGAACAATATATTAGGAGTATAAGCAATGTATAAATATACTCGCTTCGTTTACATGTTTCAGGAGAATATGACTGAATTTATTGCCTTTTCGATAAACCGTTCCTAATAAAGGCAGAACTGTTTTGGCATATTTTGACATAATATGCATAATTCATGCATATTTTAAGTGCTCTGTTGGGTATCTCATTCAGAAAAAATATGTGTGTCTTTTTCATCCTTTTTTCCAGTTTAGAGTTTGATCAGATTGTATGAAAAGCCAGTAAGATGTTGATCTGCATCTTTTTATTTATAGGCAAGTCGTTATCGCCGATATAATAGATATTTTTATAAATAATCTTCAGAGATTAAATGAAAAATTAAACAAAATTGTCCACAATAATTTGAATAAAACTCGAGACTGGACAGGCTATTTCTTTCAATGTTGTTTATATTGTTTAAATCAGAATAGATTCTCGAGTGTAATAGTGATTTTGTTGTTTTGGAATGTTATTCGGTAGTCAGGGAAAAACCTGAACATAGTAGCTTTCACGATCATGATATATAATATAATAAAATAACTGACATTAACTGGTTTTTCTCAATTAAATTTTAAGAAAAACCACTTAATGTCAGTTATTTTCAAGTATAATTTATCTTGTTCCTGCACTTTTTATCAATTTTGTATATGTATTGTTGAACTGTTTGTCACGATTTTTAAAGTGTTCTCATCAAATCATTTAAGAAATTAAAAATGTCTATGTATTTCATGAACAATTAAGTGAACATCAGAACATACACCCTTAAAATGTCAATGGTCATTTAAACCTAATTTGTCTACACTGGTATATCTCATGACTGTGAGAAACTTCCAGAAAATGCCTTCTTCTACTAAAAATGGTACTGCCGTAAATCAATTTTTAATGCGCCTCTGAACAAATTCTTTTTCAAAATGGCACTTTAGAAATCTTATCTATACAATTCTACTCGTATGTCATTTAATATCAATTGAATGACCTTAGAACATGTGTGTATGTTCTCTATCATTATGTCGGATGATTTTATTTAATTACAGATTATTTAATGATAATAACATGTGACAAATTAAACCTATCAAGACGAATAATTACCAATGTAAATACAAATGTAATGCAATTTTATTATTGTATATTCGTCAGCAGCCCTGATAGGTGATATGGGCTGGCAACCAACTTTCAGTAGACAGATGATATAAGTGTTTCTAATTTTTGGCACAGACTATGTATGATGACTAGGTCCAGAACAAACTACAATGTTTTTAGGTATGCTAATTCAGTTGGTAGTACAAGATGTAAAAACTGGTGTTTCAGAACAAAACAAATTTTTCATGATCTTGAATGTACAGAATTTTGTAATATTGATAATGTGGTATCAAAAAAAAAGCTATCATGATGTTAGAAAAAGTTCAATCTAGAACAATGCAAAGTTTTATTGCAAAGTGGAATGTTAATGCATCTGAAAGAAGTAGAAGCGGGGTTGGTGGCAACAAACTGCACACATATAGGCAGTTTAAGACAGCTTTTGGAACTGAGGAATATTGCAAAATCATACTACCGCGTTGCCACAGGTCCGCTTTTGCTAAGTTCAGATGTGGAACTACACCACTAAGAATAGAGACAGGTAGATATGAACGCCTACCAGTAAATAAAAGGCTTTGTCCTTTTTGTAATGACAAGGTAGAAAGTGGATTTCATGCTGTAATGGAATGTGTTATGTATGAAGATATTCGTGTAGATCTATTTGAAAAAGTGAGTGTCAAAAACCCGCAATTTCACACAATGACAACTATGGAGAAGTTTACTTTTATATTCTCAAAAACGAGTTGTGTACGGTATATTGCGAACCCCTGCTTTGACATACTTATGAGAAGGGTAACTTTCCTACATATAAGAGCATACAAATTGCTCTCTTTTTCCTTTTTCTGATGTGTCTTTTTATATGTTTTTTATATTTTATTTAAAATCTGTACATTGTATATAAAAGAATAATAGGTAAATGTTTTTACTGCAATGTAGGTTTTAAGATAAATACTTTACTCACACTAAGACTGTGGTCTCACATCGTTATCAATTTTTCAAAAGTGAATATTACTTTATAGTTTATATAGTCCTAGATAAATTTAATTGGACAGTATAAAAATAATTTATAATAAAAACAGTCTTAGAAAATTTTATTTGACAGGATATGGCTTTATAAATGTCATTAATTGACTTATATATAAGTTTTTATGGCCATATTTATTTCATATTGGACAAATATATGCTGCTTCTGTATAAAACATCCATTGACTAAGCCAATATATTGGATAAAACAGATTTTCATGTAAATTAATATGTTGAAGAATACAAATCGTTGATATACTGAAGTTAGTAATATTTTGAGAATGTTAAGTATCAAGTATAATAAATGACATACTTTCCAAGGTTAAATGATATATAATGGTCAATTTTTCTTCTTACCATTTGCATTTAAACATTTTAGTATCGTTTTATTCATTGTACCACAATGTAAACTTCTGTAGGAAAAACATGCAATAGTTTGAATATATTGAGGTCATGTTTTTAAAATACAATATAACATGATGATAATGAATATACGAAATTTGTGTAGCTAGGAGGGACAATTCGTCAGTGCATAAAACAGTTAACTGCTGTGATATGGTCTGTGCAGTTGTCTCCCTTAGAGGCAAAAATAAATAGTCTCTTGTAATTCTTTTAGAATGGCTTTTCATGTATTTAATGTTTGTGTTTTACGTTTTATATGTAATTTTATTTATACATGTAAAGATGAGACTGAAATAAAGAAAATAAAGTGAAAATATTCTTGTTCTTCGTTTTACATCCTTATAAGGAATCAGTTCACAAATGTAAATTTGTTTGAGTAATCAAAAGTATTCTTTCAATTAGGGTGAGACCCAATGAAAAATGTTTTATCTTTCATTATCCTTATGATAACATAATATTGGCCTCCAAGGTAGGGGGGGGGGGGGCATTTTTACCCTAAGTGCATGATTCATAAAACTTATATAAAGGTCTACTAGGAAATAACATATGAAAAATATAGAGGCATATTTATCGACAAAAAGATGTTTTCCCTATATCCCTAATGTTTTTTAATTTGTTTATTTGGGTTTTACGTCACATCGACACATGGCGACGCTCCAGCTTTACTGGTGGAGGAAGACCTCAGAAGCATTTTCAGGCACGAACGGGCACCTGACTAGAACCACCGACGTTCCGTAAGCTAGCTGGATAGCTTCCTCACATGAAAGAATCCAAAGTCCCTGACGAGATTCAACCGCCAGCCACGGACGTCCCTATATACCTTAATTTAGTTTAAACAAGTGACTTCAGTGGCAGGGCACATTTTGACCTGAGGGTCATGGTTAATATAATTTTTAAAGAAGTCTACAAAGTGATGCTACATGCTCTGGGCTTTGTAGTTTCATACAATATGAAAAATTTGTTTTCCTATAATCAAGTGACCCCGTGGCGGGCCAATTTTGACCCCAGGGGCAAGATAAATATCAATTTTGCAGAGGTTAACAAGGTGATGCTACATGGTAAATATCTTAGCTCTTGGCATTGTAGTTTCACAAAGTGAGACTGAAATGTGTTGTCTTATGCTAGACTATATCAACTAAGTGACCCCAGGGGCGGGACCAACATTTACTCCGGGGGCATGATTAGAGGCCAACAAGGCAATGCTACAGGTTTAATGTCCTAAACATCTAAACTCTAGGCATTGTGGATTCACCAAAATTCGACTAAGATGTGTTTTCTGCACAAAATATATTAAGTAAATGAGCATCGGCATCGCAGTTTCACATAAGTTTCAGATATGTGTGTTTTATATAAACCAACTGCCCCTGGGCGGGGCCAGTAATGAACCAAGGGGCATGATTCATATCAGTTTTGTAAATGTCAATAAGGCAATGCTACATGCTAAATATCTATGTTTTAGACATTGTAGTTTTACGCATTGTAACATAAATGTTTACCCTATACAAGTCTATATATATCAAGTAATTCACGGTGCGGTGACAATTTTGATCTTGGGAAGTCCAAACTTGATTCTGCACATCGTATTGTTTTAGGTAATATTCCTGCCAAAAAGTTTTCATTTCTTTCTATTGGTTCAAAAGATACAGAGCGGACACAAAATTTTGAAATTGATACAAATGACTTAGTGTGGCCATGACTTTAGAAAGGTCAAACCTGCTCTCTGCATATCGTATCATTATGGTTAATATTTCTGAGAAGTAGTTTCAATTTCCTTTCATCGGTTCATGTAATACAGACCGGACACGAAAACTGCTAATAGACGGGCGGTACAAAGTATAAGGTTCTTTATAGGAGTCTGGATACATCAGGTGGTCTTAGGGTGTTGCGGTGACTTAGGCTAGGTTAAAGTAAGTTTTAACTCAGAAGTCTGTAGTCTACCAAAGAGGTAAAATGTATTCCTTCACTGTCACGACTCTGCTCTGGGTACTTTGGCTGCTGTTCAGCGATTTATTGGGGAGTGGCAAAAGCCTTTGATATGTGCAATGCAAACTTGTCTTTGGAGCTGGCCGTTGTTGAACAGTGCAAAGATATTACCCAAGTTTAGCTATGTCAAAAAACTTGTCAGAGATATAGAACAGGCATTTGGGAGATTATCTGTACTGTTTTTGTAAACAGGCTGATATCTGCTATTGATAAATCTGTATTTACAAGTGAAGCCTGTAAAGGCAGTTCTGTACTAGTTTGAAACCTGAAGGTACAAGATCTAGTACGGGCAAGACATCTTGTAGGAAGGTAGTTTAGAAAGGCAAGATAAAATCTCAAGAATCTGAGAGAAAAAGTCATATGTATAGAACGAGTCTTATTTTTCTCTATTTCAGTGTACGTAGAACAATCACTCCTTCATCAAACTTCATTTGTAGGGTGTAAAAATACGAAAGCTAGCATTTCGTGAATTTTATGGCATACTAGGGACATCTCGGAAGCTTAAGACCCTGAAACGTTTTTTCAGTTTGTCATTTCTTAACATCGCATCGCAAAATTATTTCTTGAACAATAACATGGGTGCAAGTTAAAAATTCTGAAAAACCTGAACTATTTGTTTGTTCTTTTCTCTCTCTTTTTCTTAATTATATAAACAAAAACATTTCAACACAAAAAGAAATGTGCATTCATATATTGTTTCCACTATTTAATATTGTGGTTCCAACAGTAAAGAGTGATAAAACAAACCAATATATAAATAAATTTTCAAAATTGAGTTGATTTGTACCGAGTTTACGTTTTAATTAGGGCTGAGCTGACCCTGATTCCATACAAACAATAAATTGTTTTCAAAAAAGATAATTAAAACAAGCCTGGTTATGTTTCACAGTAAGTTTGTTTTTCATATGATTTGGATCGTCTGCGTGCATTTAATTCTTTTTTCCCGCTGGATCCATACTTGATGGATTTTCTACATATGCATACAGTGCAGAAAGCTACGCCGGGAACGTCTGGCTTTTCCAGCCAGTTAAACAGTTTCCGTAGTTATCCCCGTTTCGATCACATACAGACAACCATTCCCATCTTCATTTATTTTTTGAGGTCTTCTCGATATCTTTTGTATTAAATCCTTCGTGTAGAAACTTCTTTTTGACTTACAAATTGTACAATTACTTTCTGTTTACATATTACTCTGTAGCCGAATCGGTAACGAAGCCGCTTTTTCATTGGATGATTATAATTAGCGCGCCAATCTAAATCGTTGTAATAAATTCACGGATAAAATTGCATGCTGGGATTAATAATACATGTTTTCGTAAACATCTCGTATATCTTCGGAAACTATCGGCAGTTTCCGCGAAAGTTTACTATTGACGCTTCGAGAACAACCGTGAGCATCCGCATGTTATATAGCGTTCTCGATTATGAACTTCTAATCGGTGGTACTTCTCAGTTCGAAAGAGTAGACCCACACCATACCCCTCCAAATATCTCAACGGATTTACGTGATTTGCAAAAAGGATCTCTCCGACACGTGAAAAACCGGAACTTCCGGCACATGCCGGAAAACTTGCACCCATGACAATAATACAAATGCTAATACATCAAGAAAACACTTCTCAGATGGGCATATTCTACATATGCGAGTTTGTATTATAGTAGAATCATTGAACTCTATGTAAATAGAGGGTAAAGTAACAACAACCAATTTACTTTTTTAAGTATTTTTTATTCCTGGTAGAATAGGAGCTGGCATTTGAATACCGTGAACACTTGTTATATTACACTTCATATAAGTACTTGTTGATTTTACAAGTGTCTCTGCGTTTTAAACAACGTCATATACCAACATTGAATGCTCTTTCTCATACATGTTTTTATCAATAACCTGCAATAACAATGGATTCTATTTAAAAAAAATTAATTCACAAACGTCACGTTATACATGTATGGTATACAAAAACAGATATAGAGCTCTTTCCACATAAACTCTGACCATATTTAACTAAAATCCTTTACATATATTTTTTTGTAATTGATATAAAAAATCTCATTGTACACAGGTTTATGGGGGAAAATGCAACAAGCTATTACATCAAAGTTTGTAAAACTCGTCTATATGTGTGAACATCTATCCATATTATAACAAAAGTGAACACAGTATTCTAATAACATTGGTACAGCAAGTGTTTTCTCAAACACTTTACAAATATGTACTTCATTTCAATCTGCACTATTTCAATAGTAAGAGAAATTTCAGTGTGATAATTTTGATATCATAATTAATGCTTGTAACAGAATGCAGCAATCTTTTATGTTACTGCAAGGTAACAGCATGTGGTTCTAAAGATATTCAATTAGTATTTCTAACCAGAACATGAAATATGATAAAGGGGTATTTATATGACAGAAACTGCCCAATTTGGTCTCCAAACATCAGATGTTACTCTACAAGACTTGGCAGTCTTATTTAGGATAAAAACCCTATATTGACAAAGTACAATTTCAAAAATAAACACTGAAGTGCAAAACCATTGCACATATACAAAAGGTCTAGCAAAAAATAAAATGTGGGAAATTAATGTTGTAAATACCCTTTTATCAGTAACTAGAAATTCAAAATTTAAACTTGTTTAATTATGACTTTAGACAGAGGAATTGTAAAGCGTTATTTATTTTGCTGTGATATAGTGTGAAATGAAGGGAAATAAAACACAGCTCAGATCAACCAAGAAATATTTAACTGAAATAATTAAACAGCTTAAAAGACAACATCTAAATGCTGTGCGACTAAATGTAAACATACTGGGTATATCCATCTGTTGATATAAACAAGTCAGACAGTATCAATTAAGGTAACAATCTATGTTCTCGATTTCAGTTTTCTTTTGCCAATTTACTACATAATTGCTCCAAACTAACACCATCTAGTCTTAAAGCATGTAAACACTCAACTGCCACATGATTTTAAGGTACATTAAGGTAGTCTAAAATAGAATGCAAAATCTTTCCCTCCCATTCTTCCATAATTTTGTATCAAAATGCAACAAGTTCTTCAGAAATGAATGTTAAGTAAAAATTCAGTTGTTTATTTTTCTTTTCTAATTCATTACAAGTAAATTACATTGTCAAGTTTTCAATTGAAATCACCCCTACTCCGTTAATTTAAATGCATATTTACCAATATAATATAATATGCAATAATATATCTGAACTGTAATCAAGAGTATACCTTGTGAAAACTACAAAGAAATAAAACCCAGAAACTAATGCTTTTGTTTAAGTAACCATGAAACTTAGCTATTTCCATTTTAAGTTATGGCTTTAAAAACAAGAAGAAATGCCTTTTTTTCAAAATATATCAAATATTACCAAATGAAAGCTGAAATATATACCCCCAAAAATTACCCCCACCCTTGGCAAACATTCTTACAAAAGCACAATAACTACTATATGTATATTTACTGCAGTAATGTTCAACCCATCTGGTTGAACTATTCAACTGTGTCAAATAAATGCAAAACAAAAGCAGAGGTACAAACAAAATTTTGTGTGACATCTAAATACGATTTTTACTAGGAACTTCAATCAGAAAGAAACATAAAATTAATTTGTATATCCATTGATTATACATACAATATTATTTGAAGATATCAAGTCAATAAACAAATTTCTAAACTATTTATCAACATTGATATGACATAGCAGTTTATGTTGAAATCCAAATCGTACCGACAAATATAAAAGCAAAATCAGAAATTTTGAATGTTCAAATTTGAATCCTACTACTATATTGTAGGTAAATATCTAATATTCCAATTAATATGATACCCTCAAACTGCTAAGCAAAATAGTCAATATTCTAAAATAAACAGTAAACCAACACAATGAAGGGTAAAATCATCAATGTTTATATATAACTGGTATTATATAGTATATGGTTACATATTTAATGGGATACATGGTCATGTATCAAACTAAGAGTAATACTTTCATTGCAAACTTCTTAAGATTCAGCATGTTTCTCAAGAATATACAAACACTTGTATCACATGCCAGAAAAACGCGAGAATTTGTCTCTTAATACTTCTTTAAATACATTGTTTAGAAAATGCAAAAATATGCTGAACATACCTTGCTTTTTAACAATCAGATTTGGATGTTTTTGTTTGTACACTAACTAAGTTTTAAAAAGTAAATTAGTTACAGTTTTATAGCATATTATCATAAATAACTTATTCAAGACAACATAAAAATCAAGTTTTTTTATAGTCATTTTTAGATCACTTGCAAGGTTTATCTTCCAATTTAATTTTGCAAGCAAATTACAGAAAGATCTACTTTTCTGTTAAAAGTTTACTGGAAAATATAGACATGACAAAACAATGGTAATTTAACAACACAGTTTTGGCTTGCCTTATTTTCACAACAAGATGCATACATAAAAACCAGTACAGAAATTAAGCTGTAAACACACTCACGACCTGTTGAAAAACTTAACCAACTTATTCAAGCTTTGAGCAGCAGCCACAAATATGCATGGGCACAAAGTTGAGAACTTTATTGTCTTGAAAATCGTGAAATACAAGAATTATGATGAAAACTAATCCCCATTTATACTGGTGGTACCCAATGTCAGCAAACCACTGATAATTTTTTGACAATCGATGACTTCTGTATATTCAAACATAAACACCAATCCATGCACGTTCTTTTTGTCTGAATTGTCTGAAGCTCGAGTTTTGTACTGCTTTTTTTACAAGTAAAATCAAAAAGGAACAGTTTTATATCCAATCTGACAGGCAATACACTGCATGAGTCAAAATAAATACAAGTCTGTCCTTTACAGAATATAAATTGAACATCAAAGATATTTTCATATATTTTTTTTTTGGTACTTGCAACAATTTTTTTCAAATAGTCACAACATAAACATCATCATCATATTGGTAACCATGAAAAATTGAGTTGCAAGAATTTTGCGGACAACATTTCTTCATCAACAAAAGCATAAAAATCTACTGAGCTATTTTTCAGGAAAAAAATATTTATGACATACTAAAGAATTTCACTGCTTTAATGTTACTACATGTCATTAAAAATATTTGAAAATGGAACAAGTTTTGACAAATGAAGCATACCAATAGTTTAGTGGCCACAAAAATATTTTCTTAGGATAAGCATGAAGTTATTTTGCCTCAACAATACTGCCTGAAAACTCGGCAGCATCATGCTGTGCTCATCTGAAATGATCTTTTACACAGAAAATAACAATAAATAAATTGTGTTTTAAAACTTTTACAATAAAAGAAGCAACTTATGTCCTATTTATGCTACTGTTCAAGGAGAAATCTTGCATTATATATTCTTTGTTAAATGTAGATTATATGTACAATAAATAGCTACATATGTAAACATTCAACTGGTCAAACTTACTATGTTTTTCATGTACCCAATCTTATTTCACCTTGATAAAAAAAGGTGTAACAATTTATATCGTACTGGAACTTACTAAAGTACAGGTGTCATGCCTGGAAAAAATGGTTACGACCACAGTAGGTTTGTTTGTTTGTTTCATTTTACGCCTTTTCCCCCCCAACAGTATTTCAGTCATATAGGCAGGTAGTTTCCTAACCATCGTTCCTGGAGTTACATCAGTACTAAACTACCTTCCTCCATGCTAAACTACCAAAGCATCTCCCTGGGATCAAACCCACGCCAGAGAGGTTACTAGATTAGAAGTCATCCACTCTAACTCCTCGACAAAGGAGGCGGTCGGCACAAACCCACAAATCCTAGCTATTTTATAACCCACAAATAGTAATCATTATCACATCATGTACACAAGTATCAGAAATATATTCGAAATAACAAAGCTCGAGTTAACCTACAACCAAGATGATGTTTACAGAGATAGCTATTCTATGAAATTTCTATAAAAGTAATGCCCAAATTAATGTAAAATCTTTAGTCATTCCCATTTTATCGACCTTTCAGTGTGCGTGTGAAAAAAAAAAAATCCGAAGAAATATCATATTTTTACAAACCAACTGAAAATGTTAACAATTAAATTTTTCAGTATATCAGATTGTATTCTAAAGAGAAAGAATTATAAATTAAACACGATGTACGGTTATATTATAAAGTTGGACAAATATTTCCCTAAAAATAAAAAGACCATATATTTAAGAGCATGAACTATTCAATGTGAAAAAATGAACAAATTCTGTTAACAGTAAGTCAAATAAAATCACCAAACACTATCCATGAACAATATTGAACTAATTTGAGCCGCATCATGACAAAACCAACATAATGGGTTTGCGACCAGCATGGATCCAGACCAGCTGTAAGCGAACAGCATGGATCCTGATCAGACTGCGCGGATGCGCAGGCTGGTCTGGATCCATGCTGGTCGCAAACCCATCATGTTGGTTTTGTCGTGACGCAGCTCATTTAAATATACATATATAGGTGAATGACTGAGAAACCATAGGTTATAACAGTAGCACTATTACACCTATCATTTCACAATCATCTACTCAACTTATCTACAGAAATAAAATTTTGTGAATAAAAACACCAGACAAGATTTGTTTTAATATAAATCTTTGTTGGAGGAGTGTTGAACCATAAATGTTGCACTTAGCTCAAGTCTTGACTCCACAAAGTAAATGATCTACAAGCATAAGAGTAAAGTGCATCATTTGATGGCCAAAGTTTTGACATATTGTACCAGGTAATATTACCAACAAGACTGGAGTCCATAAGATCCATAAAATAACTGTCTATATAGTATCAGACCTTAAACTTAACAGCAACTTTTAAATATATCTTATAAGAAATCTTGAAAATATTTTACTTTGTAAGTTACCTCCCCAGAGTCATTTAAACCAAACCAAAAATTCCAAAGATAAAATACAAAGAGTTTGCTTAAATGTTATTTCCTAAAGAAACAATATTTTAAAAAGTAAAACGTTCAATACTATTTCTCTCAGTCTGTTGCTTTAATACCTCATACAGTATATCAATAAAGGAATCTGAAACTTATTTGACAACTTTTTCAATCTATGTTGAACCCATATGTAGAATTCAAAGATTGAGTTAGTTATCAAATATACAATCAATCAAATCAATTCAGTTGAACCAATCAAGAACTGACAGGCATCTTGTGTAATAGATACAGAATATCTGTAAACTTCATCAAATCAGGTTTTTTTGTTTTGTTTTATTTGTACAGAGTGCTAGGAGCCAAGTTAAATGATGCCTGTTTTATAATAATGGGGAGTTAACGGGGACAGCACAATAGTTTCCCCACTGTTCCATGGTTGATTGCTTGTTCACCTTTTAAATAAACTTGGGTCTATTATAAATTTCTAGCAGGCAAACCAAGTTCTGCAGAAGCATAAAAATGCCTTCCCTTACAGCGATGAGATTGACCTGCAAGAAACATATTATCTTCTCCCATATATAACACAGGCGTCATTCAAACACACAATAATACTGTATACAATCTTTCTTACACCTAGTTACTGAGTTCTCAGTAACTTTCAGAAATAAGTAGATAATTCCAATATAAATCAGTATTTCATTATTTCTTGCAATTACTAGACTGTTTACTTAACACGAATTCCTTGTACTTTAACAAGTACTAACAGTTAGAGAGTTGATCACACTGAACAAAGAAAATCTGTGATTTTGAGGGTGTATTGAACAGAATTATGTATTTAATGTCTTTAGAACTTCTTTTTCGTTAATTTGTCAAGTGTAACTAATGTGTTGACAAGTTTATACACTCGGAAAATAAAACATCTTATACAATTATCATGGTTAAATGCCAGTTAATGCCGCTCTACCAGAAATTGCCAGGTACTAAAATTTAGTATCCCAGAATACTGACATGAAAATAAATAATATATGGCAGTTTACTCGTAACGCAAGGGCCTAAAAAACAGTACCCTCGTTTATCTCATTTTTTTTGTAAAAATAACAAAATAGTAATCAACAAGTATCAAAAATAAATTCTCACAAACTGGCCACGATCTGAACGTATCAACAATGACCTTTTCTTTGTTCTTTCATGTCTCCAAACCCCTTATAAATACACTTGTCTGGGGCCTCCGATCTACAAAACCTGATATAGATGCCCTTTAACAAACAACTTGATCTTAATGGTGGAAAATCTTTTGTAAAGATGCTTGTAAATAAAAAATAAAAAAGTCTTGGTCTTTACAAAAGAGTTTCTCAAATCTCATTAAAGCACGACTCCACAAAATAAGCAAGGACGAAAAACCCAATCTTAGTTTCCATTCATCGGTCGGCGCTGGTTAGGCGGTCTTTCCTGCATTGGAGGGCCCTGCATGGCTTGGCTGAGCAAGGCACGTATGCGTCTCTGTGCTGATTGGCTGGCATAAAAATGTCCATATATAGAAACAGGGACTTCCTCATTGTCTGGGAATGACTTTGTATCTGGTGTTTTCACTATGGCTTGTGTTACTCGCTGCATCTCCTTGACCTGAATTACAAATTTACACCCATTTTAACAATCAACAGTAACACAAATAAGTGAGAACAAATTCATTCATGAAAAACTGATAGTTGCAAAAACAAAATTTGCTGATAATCTGTTAGTTGGTTCAAAGGTTGTCTAAAGACCTTTATTATTTACCCTCCAGCTGCACTTCAAATTTAAAGGCCTATTGTTATACCAGTAAATAACAGAGGCCTAATCCTATACTGTACATGTAATTTGAAACTGAAACTGTCAAGTAATAAGGAATAACTTTATTTTTTACAATAACCATAATGTGCAATGTAGCTTGTCCTTAGTATACAGTACACCATAAAAGTACACCATATGTGGAAACAAACCAGTTTCTGTAAGCCCTAATTATGACACCAAAAGAACAACAAATTTCCATGGCAACACTAAGGCATCTCTCATATAAGGCAAACAACTTTCTTTTTACTACAAAACTGTTTAAAATGTAGATTGTCCTTAGTATACAGTACACCATAAAAGAACACCATATGTGGAAACAAACCAGTTTCTGTAAGCCCTAATTATGACACCAAAAGAACAACAAATTTCCATGGCAACACTAAGGCATCTCTCAAATAAGGCAAACAACTTTCTTTTCACTACAAAACTGTTGAAAATGTAGCTTGTCCTTAGTATACAGTACACCATAAAGTACACCATATGTGGAAACAAACCAGTTTCTGTAAACCCTAATTATGACACCAAAAGAACAACATATTTCCATGGCAACACTAAGGCATCTTTAAAATGAAGCAAACAACTTTCTTTTCGTTATGAAACTGTGTAAAATGTAGCTTGTCCTTAGTATACAGTACACCATATAAGTACACCATATGTGGAAACAAACCAGTTTCTGTAAGCCCTAATCATGACACCAAAAGAACAACAAATTTCCATGGCAACACTAAGGCATCTCTCAAATAAGGCAAACAACTTTCTTTTCACTACACAACTGTTTAAAATGTAGATTGTCCTTAGTATACAGTACACCATAAAAGAACACCATATGTGGAAACAAACCAGTCTCTGTAAGCCCTAATTTTGACACCAAAAGAACAACAAATTTCCATGGCAACACTAAGGCATCTCTCAAATAAGGCAAACAACTTTCTTTTCACTACAAAACTGTGTAAAATGTAATTTGTCCTTAGTATACAGTACACCATAAAGTACACCATATGTGGAAACAAACCAGTTTCTGTAAGCCCTAATTATGACACCAAAAGAACAACAAATTTCCATGGCAACACTAAGGCATCTTTAAAATTTAAGCAAACAACTTTCTTTTCGTTATGAAACTGTGTAAAATGTAGCTTGTCCTTAGTATACAGTACACCATATAAGTACACCATATGTGGAAACAAACCAGTTTCTGTAAGCCCTAATTATGACACCAAAAGAACAACATATTTCCATGGCAACACTAAGGCATCTTTAAAATGAAGCAAACAACTTTCTTTTCGTTATGAAATTGTGTAAAATGTAGCTTGTCCTTAGTATACAGTACACCATATAAGTACACCATATGTGGAAACAAACCAGTTTCTGTAAGCCCTAATCATGACACCAAAAGAACAACAAATTTCCATGGCAACACTAAGGCATCTCTCAAATAAGGCAAACAACTTCCTTTTCACTACAAAACTGTTTCAAATGTAGATTGTCCTTAGTATACAGTACACCATAAAAGAACACCATAAGTGGAAACAAACCAGTTTCTGTAAGCCCTAATTATGACACCAAAAGAACAACAAATTTCCATGGCAACACTAAGGCATCTCTCAAATAAGGCAAACAACTTCCTTTTCACTACAAAAATGTTGAAAATGTAGATTGTCCTTAGTATACAGTACACCATATAAGTACACCATATGTGGAAACAAACCAGTTTCTGTAAGCCCTAATTATGACACCAAAAGAACAACAAATTTCCATGGCAACACTAAGGCATCTCTCAAATAAGGCAAACAACTTTCTTTTCGTTATGAAACTGTGTAAAATGTAGCTTGTCCTTAGTATACAGTACACCATAAAAGAACACCATATGTGGAAACAAACCAGTTTTCTGTAAACCCTAATTATGACACCAAAAGAACAACATATTTCCATGGCAACACTAAGGCATCTCTCAAATAAGGCAAACAACTTTCTTTTCATTACAAAAATGTGTAAAATGTAGCTTGTTCTTAGTATACAGTACACCATAAAGTACACCATATGTGGAAACAAACGAGTTTCTGTTAGCCCTAATTATGACACCAAAGGAACAACAGATTTCCATGGCAACACTAAGGCATCTCTCAAATAAGGCAAACAACTTTCTTTTCATTACAAAAATGTGTAAAATGTAGCTTGTCCTTAGTATACAGAACACCATAAAAGTACACCATATGTGGAAACAAACCCGTTTCTGTAAGCCCTAATTATGACACCAAAAGAACAACAAATTTCCATGGCAACACTAAGGCATTTAAGTGCACTATGAAGTTTTTCTTTATAGTGACAGAAGCTTGTTCTTAGTATACAGTAAGTGGAATTTACCATTTTTTCAGGCAAGTAAAAGACATCAAATTACATCAAAAGTACATTTCCTTACACTTTAGTCTTTTAAGCATTTGCAAATCACGAGTCCATTGATACACTTAGTCTCAATATATTCAGACACGTCACCCATCTTAACATATCTTTATTTATAAGCTTCTGGAAAGACTTGAATTACCTCCCTTAGTTCAAGAGTGACAGTGTAATATTTGTACATATTGAAAATATTATATTCTTAGTTTTAAGCAGATATCCTCTAAATACCTTGAAAACTTTCACATACAAAACATCACCTCTGAAGGTAATTAAACTGTGGATTGTAACTATGTCATAATGATACTGAAATTTCTGAAATTGACACTCAACCTACTGGAGTTTTTTAAAAGAAGAGTAAAATAAAGCCTGGTCAGACTAAAGATGTCTAATCATAATTTGGTTCCTACAAGTTAAGGATAAAACAACATATTCTTCTTACATGCTGTCCCCCTTTGCCAATTATTCTGCCAATCATTGGTTTAGGCACCAGGATTTCTGCTCTAAAATGGAAGTCTTCTAAATTTGGAACCATGGTTTCTGTTTTGATCTTCTCAGCTATGTAAAATTGAGCCTGAAAAACAATACATAAAAATTTTAATAGCTTTTTTAAAAGAAAAGTGGCCTAGGGGACAGTTTGAACTAGTGTTGTATTTTAACATCAACTATCGAAGAAATAAAAAAAATGTCTTACATCTGTTCGCACAATAAATATGAAGATGTTCAAAATGTGATTTTGTTAATACAATTTTTATGTTCGTCTTTTTTTGCAAATAAACTGAAGAACAGAGTGCCTATTAACATCAGTAAACACATCCAAATAAGTGTTATCAACATAGCACTTCAGTACGGCTACCAGATTGTCATCATTTGTTAATAGATCACCAACTAATTCAACAAAATGAATATTTGACTATGAAACAATTTGAGTGCCTAAAGAATAGTGTGTGCATGTCAAAGGGTCTTTGGGTTCAAGGCAAGATGAAAAATCTAAATTATGATGCTGATTGTATGGAGTTTGCAGTTTTTCTGTTGTACAAGACAGCTTTCTTACACATACAAAACTAGAAACATACATGATCACAGCAATATGTTTTCTACCAGTTATCAATTTTTAATCATAAACTTGTTTTTCTGTCTGTATATCTAGATATTATGCTATAATAATTATCATAATGAATCAGAAGAATATATTTTACGTAAAAAAACAACAACAAATATTACTATGACATCAGTAAACACATCCAAATACAGTGTTATCAACATAGCACTTCAGTACGGCTACCTTGTGTCATCACATGTCATAAAGCACAGAAGAAAAATATTTACATCTTACTTTTAGCCAAGTATTTTTCCTTCATTTATAATAAAATCCAATTGATTTCATTACTTCAAGAACAAGGCATTGAATCTACAAGAAAATTTAGTACTGACCTTCCACTGTGCCTCGGCATTTCCAGTTATTATGACTTTACGTTGTTCTTCATTTCTGTGAGGTCCTCGGCCTTGTTTGTCACCATTATCCCCACCTTGATTTTGATCTAATATCTGTAACAGTTTTTATATAAGATTTACTTCATAAATCTGCATGTATTTCTATTCATTTATGCTAAGAAAAATATAATGAGTATCTAAATATTAGGTGCAATATGGATCTATCTTCTATTATTATTATTGGGTTTTTATGTCAAACAATGCACAACTGTACAATAACCATCTTACTTCATTTAATTGTCATAATTGTGTTTTAAGTCACAATGGGAATTTTATAAGTCACATAACAACTTTGCTGCTTTCGATGGTTGCATTATCTATGGCATAAGCAAGCAATTGGTGTAGAACCATAAACCTGCTTTAAGTTAGCTTTCTAACACACAACCACAAGTCCTAGGCAGAATTCATACACATAGCCTATTACGAAACAATGGCAAGTACTTCGGAAGCTAACCTTCACCACTCTGGCATTCAGTTCCTCCGGAATATAAAGTAACCAAAACTAATGCTCCATATTCAAAAACATGGGGAATTTTTTTCAAAACCTTATTTGAAGTGAGTAACATATCTGGGTAGTTCTCAAACCAATATTATTTGAGCAGACCAAAAATATTCATATATATTTTCTTTTACAATGTGTCTTTAATTAATACAATTCAATTCAACTATTGCAAATATTTTACTCCTTTACTTTCATCTTTTAAACTCTACTTCTTTATTATTATTTCAAGCTGATAATATAGATGAAAAGTTAACACCTGGCCTTGAGGTTATAAATATTTTTTCTAAGTTCTGTCTCAAATCTCAGGCTTTTCATTGGTCGAAATATATTCTACACCAGTGTCTCACCAATCAAATACCTGAGATTTGAGCTTAAGAGAATTTGTCTATAACATTGAACCCTGATCACGACAGAGTGTCTATTAACATCAGTAAACACATCCAAATAAGTGTTATCAACATAGCACTTCAGTACGGCTACCAGATTGTCATCATTTGTTAATAGAACACTTGAGAGAAAATCATTACACAAATTCTAATAAAAAATTAATCTATAACACAAGATATTCACTGTTGTTTAAAATTTATCAAGTGATTTTTACGATATTTTTAATAATAATACATCTACAGAACAAAGTTGTGACAAACAAGTTACCTTTATTCTAGCATTTGATAATCTCATAATGTTTTTTATATTGACTCCTTTTGTTCCAATGACAGCACCAACTGTAGATTCTGGTATATACAGGTATGTTATCTCTAACTGTTGAGGGGGCTGGGGAGGAGCTGCCCCATACAAGCCAGGTCCGCCCTGGTACATCCCTGGCCCACCCTGCTACAATAAAAAATATAACACAATAAAATATTTTACTTTTCATTTTTTTTTTTTTTTGGTTGGGTTTTATGTCACACCAACACAGAAGAGGTCAAATAACAAGACAGGGACAGTGGGAGAGCGAGACGAATTTACAAGTGCAATATATACATGTATGCCACCATTGCCTCCTGATTGGGGGCATAAAATCAGGAATGACATACCCCAATGTAATATCACATAAATACTAGTGCAATTCCTGACAAAAGCAAAGCCTATTACTGTAAAATTGTACATAATTATCATCTTGAACAGTAATAAATACCTTTATAATAAGTTTCTATTAATAGAATTGTCATATTAAATAACCAGAGAAATTTCATCAACATTAATAGCAGGAATTGAGAGATATTATCACTTCAAATGTGGATAATATTACAACTTAATAACTGGCTTGGTTATTCAGCCCTATACTCTAATCCTAGGAGAATGTATAATAGAGCTATGTCAGTACGGTGTACAACAGATTATTGACATGAATTAAGTTGTTTTACCATTTGGTATGGTCCTTGTTGATATGGTCCACCTCGTCCTCCACCACCACCACCAAACATAGGACCCATAGGCCCTCCAGGACCCATACCTCCATACACACCCATATTCTGTTGGGGAAAAAAAACAACATTATTTTAATATCTTTTCAAAGCTTACCTGTTAGTAAACATTTCAAGTCTTGAAAGACTTGTTTATCACAACAATCGAGATTCATACAGAAAAAAAATTAGTGATATTCTTTTTTCGTCAGAATATTTACAGCTGCCCGTGATTAAGGGCTATATAATATGACCTTAACATAAATGGTAGAGATAGACCTAAGTTGTTCTCTGTATTGTTTATAAGGCATTGATGTGTTTCTAGAACTATTGTCTATTGTTTATAAGGCACTGATGTGTTTCTAGAACGATTGTCTATTGTTTATAAGGCATTGATGTGTTTCTAGAACTATTGTCTATCATTTATACACAAGATGGCTTTATACCACAAAATATCAACTACAAAAGATTTCAAGACAGCTGAACAAGTAGAAACATAATTAAATCATGAAAATGCTGACATGTGTAGGCCTGTAGTAGTACATTTAACACCAAACTCATCAATACCTAGGTCACTTAGGTCATGACATTGCATTTTTTCCCATAACCCCGTCAAAGTGGCAAGTAGAATCACATACCTGTTGGTAGTTCTGTTGATCAAGCTCTGCACATTTTCTCATTTTTTCAAACAAGAGTTCTCCCCCTTTCTTGCAACTGTCAAGAGGACCAGTGATTGTTACGACTCGGTCAGTAAAGTAGGTAGCATCTTGTGCACTGGAAAAAAAGACCACATAGTACATAAAGAGTTAAATAGAATATTAAATTCTGAAGATTAACATGTATATTCCTGGCAATATATATGATACAATTGGAGATTTGTGATTTAAACAAAAATATGTTGCTTGAAATGTGTATTCCAGACACAGTATTTCAAGATCATGGTTTCATTAATCATAGAAACTTGGCTCTATTGCTATGCTAACCATATCTATGATATTAAATGTATAATTTAAGAACTTTAAAGCAACAGTGATACACACAATATATTGGTAAAATCTCATTTTGTTATATACTAAGAAATCACCACGGTGTTATCCATTAACAATACAACACTTGTCATATATAATAATATAATGAACAATTCAATCAACTAAAGCATCCCTGCATGTAATGAACAATGTAAAGCGTCAGACTGGGGTGGTACATATAATGGTTAAAATCTTCATTATACATAAGATATTACCAGATCATCATTGCTTTCAAGGTCACTGACTTAATTACATCCCAAATGAAAAGAAAAGCCGAAAGTGATCCCAAACAATAAATTAGTTTTATTCAGAAAACATCAGACTGGGGTGGTACATATAATGGTTAAAATCTTCATTATATATAAGATATTACCAGATCATCATTGCTTTCCAAGTCACTGACTAATAATGCACCAATAACAAAACTACATCAAAAATTCCAAATTAACGAATTACTTTACCAATGTAAAGCATCAGACTGGGGTGGTACATATAATGGTTAAAATCTTCATTATATATAAGATATTACCAGATCATCATTGCTTTATACATTAAATTATATACACTTGATAGAAACCAGCCACAACAGAAAATTAAGTGTACAAACTTCAGATTTGTAAGAGAAAGAACTTAACCAGTCACAAAAGCACAGCTTTTATGGAAAACAATTAAATAAAAGAAAATATAAAAGTCGAAATATCTCAATATGCCTTCAGTAGAACAGTTGTCAGTACTTTGTGGTGTGAAAATAAAACAAAAACGTTCACTTATATAGAGGTGCTTATTACAAAATTTACCATCAAATTATATTTGCAAGAATCTATGCTTCATTTCATGTTAGCACCTTAGTACACATCAACAAAGTACTACATACATATCATTTATCAAAAGATTAAGCATCAGACTGGGGTGGTACATATAATGGTTAAAATCTTCATTTTATATAAGATAATACCAGATCATCATTGCTTCATTATTCATCATTAAACTGACTTTTCTTTTCTTTTTTTACAGTGAGTAATATGTGACATTACAACATTTCAGGTAATTTTACTTCTTGCCTCCTTTAAAAGTGGGACAATACCTTCTTAGCCCCCTCTGTCATTTGAATAACAGTATGAAAGGAAAGAATCACAATTCTTCATCACAAAAAGAATCTAAGTACCCAGTGAAGTATAAGACGACATGCAACCAAAAAAACAAGATTGCATTTGAGAAAAATGCTATGCCACCGCATGGTTAAAATTTCATAGCTGTACATCAAAGGACAAGAAAGTAGGTCACATCATCAAAATCTAGGTCAGACAAGAAAGTAGGTCACATCATCAAAATCTAGGTCAAAGTTCAATTTTACAACTAAAACTGTGTACATGGTCAAAATGTCAATGCTGTACATCAAAGGACAAGAAAGTAGGTCACTGTCCCCTTGGGCAAGGCATAATTTTGACCAAAGGGTTTAATAACAATCTTGATACAGGTCCACCAAACAACATTTCAAGTCAAATATCTAAGCTATAGCTTTCTCCCATTCAGAAAACATTCGTTTTATTTTCTGTTTTTACTACGTGTACATAATGAGAATAACTGCCCCGGGCAGGGCCAATTTTTGACATTTGAACATTTTTGGTAGAGGACCTATAGATGATATTAATTATCAAACATCAAAGCTCTATGCCTTGAACCTTCAGACAAAAATTTTTTTTTTCACTATATGTACATAATGAAAATCAATGACCCCGGGGCGGAACCAATTTTGACCCCCAGGGCTATAATTTGAACAATCTTGCTAGAGGTTCACTACACAATGTTTCATGCAAAATATCTTAACTCTATCCTTTGTAAATTTAGAGAAGATGATTTTTTAAGTTTTAACTATATACATATAAGATAAACCTATGGCTCCCAGGGGCGGGGCTAATTTTGACACAAGAGGCAAAATTTGAACAACTTTGATAGAGTACCTTTAGATGATATAATTTAACAAATATTAAATCTCTAAGCCTTGTACCTTCAGACAATAAGATTTTTTGATTTTTTTTACAATATGTATATATTGAAATCAATGACCCCAGGGCGGGGGCAATTTTGACCCAAGGGCTATAATTTGAACAATCTTGCTAGAGTTTTACAACACAATGTTTCATGCAAAATATCTAACCTCTAGCATTTGTCAATTGCTAGAAGAATTTTTTTAAAGTTTTTACTATATACATTTAAGGAAAACCAAGGACCCCTGGGGCGGGCCAATTTTGACCCCAGGGCTATAATTTGAACAATCTGGGTATAGGTCTACCAGACAATGCCTTATGCAAAATATCTAACCCTAGGTTTTGGGTCTTTACAAGAAGGTGTTTTAAGTTTTTTCTTACTATATGTACATATAGCTAAAATCAATGACCCCCGGGCCAGGCCGATTTTGACCCAAGGGCTATAATTTGAACAATCTTGGTAAGGGTCTACCAGATGATGCCTTATGCAAAATATCTAAGCTCTAGGCCTTTTGGGTTTTTACAAGAAGGTATTTTAAGTTTTTACTATATGTACATTGTGAAAATCAATGACCCCCGGGGCGGGGCCAATTTTGACCCCAGGGCTATAATTTGAACAATCTTGTTAGAGGTCTACCAGACAATGCCTTATGCAAAATATCTAAGCTCTAGGCCTTTTGGATCTTTACAAGAAGATTTTTTAAATATATTCTTATAATTCCTTTTGGTTGCCATGGCAACCAGATTTCTGCATGGAATGAAATTCTTTGAACAACTCAGGAAGCCTTCACCCAAGGAACAATCCTGCCAAGTTTGGTTGAAATTGGACAAGTGGTTTTTCACAAGAAGATTTTTTAAGTTCACTATATAATCTATATAACACACACACACACAAACAAACACACCAACACACACTCGGGTGAATCGCTATATGCCACCGCATCGCAGATGCTGGGGTGGCATAAAAAAACACCACTAGAACAAGACTTACGGCAAAACAATGACACAAATTTGAAGATCAAATCCATTATTTTACCAATGTAAAGCATCAGACTGGGGTGGTACATATAATGGTTAAAATCTTCATTATATATAAGATATTACCAGATCATCATTGCTTTCGAGGTCACTTATAATGCATCAATAACAAAACTACATCAAAAATTCAAATTATGATTAACTTTACATATAATGGTTAAAATCTTCATTATATATAAGATATTACCATATCATCATTGCTTTGCACATTGATTATATACATTTAATAGAAACTCCGATTCGCTTGCAATTGGCGAAACAGATTTGTAAGAGAAAGAACTCAATCAGGCACAAAAGCACAGCTTTTATGGAAAACAAGTAAGTAAATGAAAATATAAAAGTCAAAATAGCTCAATATGCCTTCAGTAAAACAGTTGTCAGTACTTTTGTGGTGTGAAAATAGAAAAAATAGAACAAAAACGTTCTTATTTGGGAGAAGGTGCTTAATACAAAATTTTCCATCAAATTATATTTGCAAGAACCCATGCTCAAATTCAACTTAGTACACATCAACAAAGTACTACATCAATATATTATTTATCAAAAGATGAAACATCAGACTGGGGTGGTACATATAATGGTTAAAATCTTCATTATATATAAGATAATACCAGATCATCATTGCTTCTTTATTCATCATTAAACTGACTTTTCTTTTCTTTTTTTTTTACGGTGAGTTGAGTGAGGTGACTGAAAGTTGCAGATCAAATCTAGTATTTTACCAATGTAAAGCATCAGACTGGGGTGGTACATATAATGGTTAAAATCTTCATTATACATAAGATAATACCAGATCATCATTGCTATTCAAGTCATGTTGATTACGACATATTTTGCAATAATGGTAATTTTCTTAAGACTTAATATTGTAAAGTCAGCTGACAAATTTTAAGCCGTTACTATGGCTAAGTGACAACCAGGCAAAAATATGCAAACCAGATCCCAAAATACACAAAGCAGAGGATATTTGATTTGGCAGTAAGTAAAACAATGTAAAGCATCAGACTGGGGTGGTACATATAATGGTTAAAATCTTCATTATACATAAGATAATACCAGATCATCATTGCTTCATTCCTCACAAACTGTTATATCACCATCAAAATGAAAATTACTCTTAAGAGTTTTGAATAATATCACATCATAAAACAGGGATTGTCAGGAACCCAATCACCTTCGTGGTCAATTCCTACACATCTAAACTCCAAACCAGTGTAAAATAGCCGATAAACACGACTCAGACCAATGTTATTTCTAAATCAATCTTTTTTTAAAACTATGTCTAAGTGACAACTATGCAAAATACGCAAACCAGACCCCAAACAAGATTGCATTTGAGAAAAATGCTATGCCACCGCATGGTTCAAATTTCATAGCTGTACATCAAAGGACAAGAAAGTAGGTCACATCATCAAAATCTAGGTCACCTGATATCAAAGTTCAATTTTACAACTAAAACTATGCACATGGTCAAAATGTCATTGCTGTACATCAAAGGACAAGAAAGTAGGTCACTGTCCCCTTGGGCAAGGCATAATTTTGACCCAAGAGTTTAATTCAAAACAATTTTGATACAGGTCCACCAAACAACATTTCAAGTCAAATATCTAAGCTATAGCTTTCTCCCATTCAGAAAACATTTGTTTTATTTTCTGTTTTTACTATGTGTACATAATGAGAATCACTGCCCCCGGGCAGGGCCAATTTTGACACCAGGGGAAAAATCTGAACAACTTTGGTAGAGGACCTATAAACGATATTATATATCAAATACATCAAAGCCCTATGCTTTGTACCTTCAGACAAAAATATTTTTTTATTTTTTCACTATATGAACATAATGAAAATCAATGACCCCCGGGGCGGAACCAATTTTGACCCCAGGGCTATAATTTGAACAACCTTGCAAGAGGTTCACTACACAATGTTTCATGCAAAATATCTTAACTCTAGCCTTTGTAAATTTAGAGAAGATGATTTTTTAAGTTTTTACTATATACATATCAGGAAAACCTATGGCCCCCGGGGCCGGGGCTAATTTTGACACAAGAGGCAACATTTGAATAACTTTTGTAGAGTACCTTTAGATGATATTATTTAACAAATATTAAAGCTCTAAGCCTTGTACCTTCAGACAATAAGATTTTTTTATTTTTTACTATATGTATATATTGAAATCAATGACCCCCAGGGCGGGGGCAATTTTGACCCCAGGGCTATAATTTGACCAATCTTGCTAGAGGTTTACTACAAAATGTTTCATGCAAAATATCTAACCTCTAGCATTTGTCAATTGCTAGAAGAATTTTTTTTGAAGTTTTTACTATAAGTTTTTATACATATAAGGAAAACCAATGACCCCCGGGACGGGGCCGATTTTGACCCCAGGGCTATAATTTGAACAATCTGGGTAGAGGTCTACCAGACAATGCCTTATGCAAAATATCTAAGCTCTAGGCCTTTTGGGTTTTTACAAGAAGGTATTTTAAGTTTTTACTATATGTACATAGTGAAAATTAATGACCCCCGGGGCGGGGCCGATTTTGACCCAAGGGCTATAATTTGAACAATCTTGTTAGAGGTCTACCAGACAATGCCTTATGCAAAATATCAAAGCTCTAGGCCTTTTGGGTCTTTACAAGAAGATTTTTTTAATTTATTCTTATAATTCCTTTTGGTTGCCATGGCAACCAGATTTCTGCATGGAAAGAAATTCTTTGAACAACTTTGGAAGCCCTTCACCCAAGGAACAATCCTGCCAAGTTTGGTTGAAATTGGACTAGTGGTTTTTCACAAGAAGATTTTTTAAGTTCACTATATAATCTATATAACACACACACAAACACACACACAAACACACACACACACAGGTGAATCGCTATATGCCACCGCATCGCAGATGCTGCGGTGGCATAAAAATACAAAGCAGAGGATATATAATATTGCATAATTAAGTAAAACAATGTAAAGCATCAGACTGGGGTGGTACATATAATGGTTAAAATCTTCATTATATGTAAGATATTACCAGATCATCATTGCTTTCAAGGTCACTGACTTATTATGCATTTATAACATGAACATCAAAATGCATCAATAACATCAAAAATTCCAAATGAACAAATTATTTTACCAATGTAAAACATCAGACTGGGGTGGTACATATAATGGTTAAAATCTTCATTATACATAAGATAATACCAGATCATCATTGCTTTCAAGGTCACTGACTAATAATGCACCAATAACAAAACTACATCAAAAATTCCAAATTAACGAATTATTTTACAAATGTAAAGCATCAGACTGGGGTGGTACATATAATGGTTAAAATCTTCATTATACATAAGATATTACCAGATCATCATTGCTTTACACTAAACTAATCCTCATGTACTGAGTTACGTATAACTGTAACAGGAATGTCCAAATAGTGCTTTTGGTTTTTACAACCACAGAGACCGTGTGAACAAATCAAAATTACAGGATACCACACTATCATAACAAAAAATTTTGTATTGAACAACAAGAATAAGGACCAATATTTACGATATATACTTTTACCTATTCAACATCAAGTACTTCTACTTTTTCAACAGGTCTGAATCATCTTCATCTGCAGCCAACACACATTTTTCCTATAAAACTTACATTTAATTATAATTTTCCTACAAAAAAAATGTCATACCTGGAGACCACAATATGAGTTCCAGATTGCTCCATGAAGTTCTTGATCACAGAGCCCCCTTTTCCAATGATTCGTCCACAGATGTTGTTTGGACACAGTATCTTCATGGGATGATCTCTGAAAATGCAAGAATATATCTTAAAACAATATCTAGGGACACTTATTTCTATACAATATTAATACACCCATTCAACTAAATAACTTGTATATGAAAAAAATATCATGCAAAAAAAATAATTCAAAACTCTAACCTATTCAAACAACTTCTTTATATTTTGATCATATCCATTTCTTTCCACAAAAAAACTCTAATTTTACATACCAATTTCAAACATTTTCTAAGTCATGAAGTATATTACTTCCCAATTTGAATAACATTTTAAAAATTGTAGATTGTAAACTGCCATCTCCATTAAAATCTATGAATTTATACAGTGTTTCTGCCAGCTAAGATTTTCTGAGGGTCTTTTATGACCCTCTGTATGATATTTTAGGGGTCATTTCAAATTCATAAGGGTCATGCCAATAAATTTAACAAAAATGTAAAAAACAACAGGTAACACTTTATAAGTTTTATTTTCTAAGGCACTTTACTTCTTGCCAGAGAACATATATGTACCATCATGTAGTTCAACTATATGTGAATAAAAATATTGTTAAATACTTGTTTTTGTGTTATATTTTTAAATAGTTATTTTAATTTTTTTTGTCAATTTATTCACCTGTATATATCATCAACAAAATTACACCATTTATAATGGATTGTTTTTCTTTCGGGGAATTAGGGTCATTGTCAACATTTTTTTATATGATACTTCTTTTTGGTCATGGACAACAATATTTTGTGTATTTTTCGTAAAGAAATTGGTCAATCTCCGCTATTTTGGAGCAGACGGCATTTTCCAGCAGACAGTTAATTCGTTCGCGGAATATGACGACAACAAAATAAATAATTTTGTCTGGGCGCTTTCAATATATGCAGTATCGTATAAATGCAAGCGTTTATTAACTAGTTGAAATTGGCTAAATGCCGGACCACGGACCCGGTAAATTTCATTTCTCATTAAAATTATAGTGGAGCCCACGGTAAACATTCCGTACATTTTTATACTGAATTGACAGTTTATAGTCTGTATATCTGACTCGTGTTGAAATCAGCGACGGGGAAATTATTGCGTCACAAAATACGCACTAACTAAATTTCATTGCGTCATGGCCAAAAATAGTGCGCCAAAAACGCGCTCTGGCAGAAACACCGATTTATATAAAATCTTCAAAACACACCTTTCACATTACTTGAAAACTTTCTCAGCCATTAAGAGTATAGGTCACTTTTTTCTAACATTTCTGGTTTGAAACCTTATTTTTAAAGAACATTAAAAGCCCTACTTTGAGTATGTCACATCATATACATGTATATAATGGGATATGTACACATCAAATACAGTGTACTTTACCATAATTGTAAAATTTTTAAACATTTAATTGTACAGGATGTATATAGGATCAATATCAATATGAAATCATTATAACACATTTTTAAACAATACCTGTCATTCCCCAGTTGATCTTGAGGTCCCTTTCTGCAATAAAAATGACAACACTATGCTAAACACTACAACACAAAAGCTGCTGCCATGCAAACAACACAAACACACACATTACACGTTATCTATAAGATGGAAAACTGCCCGACACTGCTAATTCATTCGGCCACTCACCTGGTCAGTAACAAGATGATTAAAAATCCCATTATGTCAATGACAAAAAATAAATACATCTCCTTACATATACTCTGTTCTTCAATCCTATCTAGAATATCTTGAATATCATAGTCAATGAGAACTGTAATCCATAACCCATGCAATTATTTCATGCACATATGATCAATAGAGGAAACATCTGTATAAAACATGCTTATCTCCCTTGTACTTATTTGCAATGAAGTTCATATCTATAAAAACACACACATTCTGAGGAGTTTTCTCCCTTCCACCAATTTGATTGAAAATTTCATGCTGCTTAACAGTACAACAGAACCATGCTAGCCTTTCAAAATGAATACATCTACTTACCCTTTGACAAGGTTTTGTGCTTCAGCTTGAACAATTTTCATGATCTCTACACATGCATTCATACAGCTTTCTGGACTTCCTTTAATGGTGATAACCTGAAAAGAACAACATGTCATTGGCCCTTTAGATGTGCTATCTGAATAATGACTTTACCATTAGACAGCTTGCATGTCACCTCACTTGGTGGACCCAAGAGATGTATAGACTCCAGTAATTTGAACCTATTTAGTCGTTGAAACCATACAGGGTTAAACTGTGGCTGAAGTTCTGATGCCTCAACCCATAAAAGATTTGCCTATTCAATTCATTTGACTATCGTAGTATGAAACTCGCGAAAGCTAAAAACGGAGTTTTTCTTAGTAACTAATCATTAAATGAGCAATACTATAACCACAGCATCCCCACCCACTTTAAAAGAATATCTCTGCCAAAACACCTAGCTCCTTCTGAGCTAAAAATTGATCTTTCAAACCTATACTCAGTCATGTGAAAATTATTTGCAATTTGAAGAATAAAAGTGCTTTACAGAAATGGATAGCATTGAAAGTACACTTTGATAAATGATTTGAAAACAATCAACTAAACTGATAAATCATTCTTACTGTTTCTGGAGACATTGCCATTTCAGATCTGTGAATGTCCACTCTGAAAAAAAATAAAATAGAACAGTCACTCAGAGACTTCACAACAATAGAATGGCATTAACTTTATCAATTATAGGCGAACATTCCCAGAATCGGTTTTGTTATTTTTTCCTAGCTAATTGGACCTTGTGATGCCTGTGTTATTTATTCAGCCGGACATACAAACCTCAAACGGACTGTGGAAAGTCTGTGGCCTGCAAGTTACCAACTTGCCTCTTACCAACAAAGTTCTTAAATCTAGCAGACAAGATACTGTTTTTTTCAAGTGAGATCAACCTAAAAAGTAACTTGTGATAGCATTACACATTAAGTGTTTCCAAAACAGAATCTACCTGCCTCTACATAACAAAAGGATGTCTTGAGCCTTCCATATTAGAAAAGTTTTACTCAATATGTGAAAAGCAGGTGAAGTAATGTGACTGACCAAACCCAAATACCACACAGGGTTTACCGTCTACAGAAAATTTGAAGTGAAAATGATAAAGAATCTGGCCAACTTTAGTTTGCAAACAACATGAATGTTCTTTATACACTAATCAGCTAGACAATAACTTAATTCTTTGTGTATAACTTTACCTTGCTCTGCTCTGTGTGGTTATGTTATGAATGGTCTGCCCTTGTCTCCCAATAATAGCACCAATAAACTCACTGCCAACCACAATCCTGAAAATAAAACAGTATTTTCATTAATTCATCTCTCAAGTCTTCATCTATTACTCATGCAACAGAAATATATATATACTGTTTTAAGACCCTTCCATTTAAAATTTCAAGAAAATTATTACTATCAAATTTTTAGCAATGATGGTATATTCGATATAAACATTATGCAGGTTAAAATGCATCATACTATCTGTTATTTAAGGAGTTATTAACATCAGTAAACCCCAAAGTAACTCTCGCCTACTTTCCTGTTTTCATAATACCCATTTTTTTTTCATCACTCCTCACCCCCCCCCCACACTGTTACATCATTATTTCAAAATACCAAAATGGCAACTTATTAATGTGTTATCGAATGTCTGCTATCTTTAGTTGAATTAAGTCAGAACATGTTTATAAATATTACAAAATTAAGTGGAGCTGTCTTTCTATTTAAAACCATAATATCTTGAATTGGTATTAAATCTAAGGTCAAGAGGTCTTTAGCACAGAGCTAACCATACCACACACAACTTTACCTTAAAGGCAATTCTTGTGCCCTATTGTTCTGACCCCCCTGAGGGCCTGGTCCTCTCTCCATAGCCCTATCCATGTTTTGCCCGCCATAATTTGGTCTTGGTCTGCGCATTGTCTTGTTACTTGCAAAGTCAACCTAAAGGAAATGTTCAAATTAAAGCTAAACAAGAAAATGTACATCTATTCACCAACAAAATTGAAACCTATTTCTATATACACACTAATGCTGGCAAGACAGCACGCGCAAAAAATGACACCATTATTCAGTCATAAATATCATTTTCTACTTGTATAAAAATGCAGATTTTTTTTACAAGTTATATGGTTAATGATTTATAAAAATTTATCATCGACAGATTCTGAACCCATATTTTCAGTGTCTATTCTAGGAGGGGCAATGGGGGTATTCACCCATATTTTTGAGAATTCACCCCTATTTTTTCAGAGGAAGGGGGACAATTTTACATAGACAAAGAAGGAAAAAGATCAACAAATGTAATAAATTCTCACTTTTCGAGAAAAATCCCCCCTGTTTTTCAAATCCTAGAATAAACACTGTATTTTACAATATACATAGTTTTAACACTCCCATGTGTTCTACACACAGAAGATCTGAAGAAAAAAATGCCAATTTTTAAAGGCATACAGGCCATAACAGGTGATTACTTTCAGACAAAGGAAAAAATTTTCAGGTGGGAAAGTAGCCTTTGAACAGCTTACAGTTATATAGCATCCCTTACACTTTAAGTGGACAATCCTAAAATCAAAGCAGGACATAGTAGAGCTGTCATCGATATCGACAATATCGATGTATCCTTGATATTTTTTTGTCGATCAATAATCGATACACATTTTAAAAAATCGATACTTTTGACTTATAAATTAAATGTCTAGAAATTATACAATTCACTCAAAATATATGCAGAAACAATTATTTATATCAAATGTGATGCTTTTGTTATATAGTGGAATTATTTCATAGCAATGGTGACAAAAAATATTGTCTAGAAAAAATCATGCAGTGGACAAGACACTGTACAGAACATGTTTGTGACTGAAATCATTCAAACAGGTATGAAAATGAATGACAGACAAGTGAGTATAGGATATTATCGATATATCGGTGTATCGTTGATTTTAGTTACTTGATATCGATATATCGTTGATATGCTTTGCACTGAATCAATGACAGCTCTAGGACATAGCGATATCAACAATTCAGCAGGTTACGGGTTAAAGCTATATTAGTCAACATACCTTGATTGATGATCCCTGAAAGTCTATGCCATTTAAACTTGTAACAGCCCTGCAAAAAAATTAATATTGTCAAGTCTTTAAATCGAAGTGAAAACATTTCTCTTTGAAAAAATGGACATCAACAAAAGGTTCAGTAAAGCCAATGAGAGATCAGGGTTAAAGATTAGAGCTAAAAATGTTCAGCTGATTTCTAAAGCACCTTCACTTTGATAAATTGGTAATAATCAAGTAAAAACCGGTCGAGATTATAATAAATATTTGATTAACTATTATTTGATAAACTTGTTTACATTGCAATACTAGAAATACTTATAAAAGTTTTCGTAAATAGGTCTTTTTATGGGACAATAAAAAATAATCTGTATGTACAATTGTACTGTAACATACTGTTACTATACAATTACTTACATTTGAGCAGCTTCTGGATTATCAAATGTCACATACACCAAACCCTCTGCACCAACTGCAAACATAATGAAAATATTAATTTTGAAAAGTAATAAATTTCTCATTATCTGGAAACCAAAATTTGCTCTTTCTTTTTCAGTTAAGTCACAGCCAAATGCAGCAAATATGTTGTGACAAATTAGCTTTTAACTTGAAAAAAAATGTACTTAATTTTCTTAAGAAACAAAACTTGAAAGAGCTACCCTGTTCCTTTTCAAAGAACACATTTTGTCAGGCGATGACTTTTTAGTCTGACCCAATAGGAACTTATCTGACCAATGCATCATGGAAATTTAAGGTGACTGAAGAACCACAGACATAAATTGTTTGAAATCGACCAATGTTTCTTAATTTTTTTTAAACCTCAAAGTAAACATGTCTGATACTGCCCAATTTTAGTAGTTCTAGTACTGTTATGTTTCTCAATTGATTACAATGTATGAATTTTATCTGCTCACCTAATTCACACTTTTGAACAGGACCATATGAACGTACAAGCTCCTGGATTTCTTCAGCACCAATATGACTAGGAAAGTTGCGAATTTGAACTTTGTTTGAACGCCTGAAAATATAATGTAAAATGCCTGTAAGATATTTCTTAGCTCTGATGGAGGAGCTAGGCCTTTTTTAAGCCAGTTTTTATTTGGATTCTAGACGCACTACCAGATTTTCAGTAGAAAGCATTCATGACTTTAAAGGGACTCCACTGAGGTTAAAAAGCCTAAAAACATAACATTTGAATTTCTTACATAAATGAGCTGGGACACTTTAAAGTAAAACAGAAATACATGCAAGGATAGTTAAGAAATATACTTTGAAATTAATTGAAAATTGTATTTTTATGCTTTTCTAAACCCGATTAGAGTGAAAAGCGTTTAAACGCTTTTCATTTTGGGTCATCTTTTACAATTTGAATAATTATTCTGGAAAAACGAAATGCGCGAATGATCTGAAATTGATTAGTGGTCTAAACCTAAATCAAATGGTACATTTACCTGGAAAAAATATTTTCAGTCCAATCATGTCAAAAAACCTCAGTGGAGTCCCTTTAAGAATTCTTAGTGCTTGATAGTTAAACACAAGCCTAGATAATGTAGAATTTTCCAAGTTCAAAAAGGGACCAGATTCTATTCAAATCCATGTTAGAGTTATGGGCCTTGGAAAGTGACCTATGATGCTCTCAAGTGTGTGAAGTTTCTTTAAGCTAAAAAGAGACAAAAACATGTCACAATTTAATTGTTTAAGATGTATGGTTTGGGGAAATTAATTTTGTAACAGTTTTGGTTTGAAACTGAACCTTATAATCAGCGGGTAAAGTTAATCAACATTAAAAAATTTCAGACATGCTCATAGAAACTAATGGTATGAATAATTTACTTAGAAATTCATACAAATGTATGAAATCTTTGAAGATGTTTAGAAGATTCCAACATGGGCAGGAGATCATGGAGGACAGAGTGTCACTAAATGTCTGGTGTATTTTGCATACAGTTTCAAACATAAGGCTTTAGCTGTAATGTTGTAAATGCAAGTTTACCTTCTTCGTCCGACTGATGGCTCCACTTGCATCATATCTGACCAAGAGAACTTATGACCTGTAATAAAAATTTAATGTCGAGTTATTTCTATGGTGTTTAATGAATTTTGCACCAAAGCTATTAAGAGTTTGGCACTCTGGGAATGTTTATGCAATTTCCTGCATACAACTGACAGAGTGTGGCAGCGGAAACATAAAATAACTGCAAAAGACCCTAGCTGGCCATGCACAACCATTTGGATGGAAGAAAGCCAGAGCTTTATATAAGCATTATTCAGAATTGTATTTTCATTAAAAACATAACCTCACTGGCCTATTTCCTGGGTAAGATCCAAGGGTCAAAAGCACAAGTATAAACAAAGTTCATTTCTTTTGTATAGTTTAATATATATAAGATAAACAGTGATCTCCTGGAAAAGACCCCTATGTTTATCAGGTCTAGTATATCGCCAGATGAGTGTGTGATGCACAAACATGTATGATGCACCAATTTGTCTATTTTACGATGCACCAATTAGTGTTCGAGTATATCATGCACACAAGCAGTGTGTCTACACTTACCATAAAAGAATATTCCTAGAAATATCCCAACACAAAAAAATATCTTTTACCATCAAGTCTCAATGGTAAAGGGTCAACTCGGCCCTATACCAACTCGGCCCTCTATTAAGAACATATGTTAGGATATAGATTGTTTAGAGTGTTAAGTTAATAAAAATTTTAAGGAGAAAATTAATATAAAGTTTTTCAGAAATATGATTACTTACAAACAGAAATTGAAAAAGTTGGCAGTGTACCTGTACATATAGTCCAATAGAGGTCTGTTAGTGTGAAAATGTTTAACCATGAAAGTAATGATGAAAACATATCAAAAGTAATCATTACCAGTAATATATAATCATGGGCAGAGTTGACCCGTGTCGATTTGGAATAATTATTCTGACCCCGATTCGTCACAATAATGTAATGATTTGCGCCTAATAACCAGGTAACATTTCAACTTTTAACAATTTTACTTAACAAAATTTTCATTCCTAATAACAAGACCTATTCAATATGGAGCATAAAATATAACACAATTTTTTCTTTTCAAATATTATATTTCCAAGTTAATTAAATTCTACTTCAAATTCTAAGATTCTGGATGCATTAGGTGAAAGAAGCAAGCAAACTTAAAAGAAAATGTATCAAATTTTTTATCTCCACCCACTTAGCCACTACAAAATTCCTGATTTTCTACATAAATAAATTTGCATTTTATCAACATAGAACATTTCTGTAGGGAATAATTGGTTTAAGACTATTTGCCCTTGAAAAATAAGCACTTTCAAAGACAATGGGGCAGTCCCCTGGAATGTGATGTTACAGAAGCCAGTCCAAGCACGTGACTAAAACGTGGATCGGCCATCTTGGATTTCGCCGGTAAAAATGTTGTTAAAGAAATCGTTTTAATCAGCATTGCAGGCATGTGCGGGCTGCAAAAGAACAAATGCATTTCAATTTTCTCTCACCGTTTAATTTTTCGATAGCTTTGTCGACGTTAGCCTGATCCTCGCAATCAACGAAGGCGTAACTTCTTTTCACCAAAATGTGACCGACCTCAACACCGTGCTCTTCGAAAAGGAAGCGTAAAGTGTCTTCGGGACAATTTGGCATTAAATTCCCTACATATACTCTAAATGACGTTTCTTGTTCTGAAAGTAAATATATATTTCAAAATCAATTGCATTATGGCATACAAAAAGAAAATAAAGAAGAATTGCAGGAAAAAATATACGGACTATGTTAACGCAGACAACTTTATGGCCGCGGATTAATTTATTGATAAGTACCACTGTCAATATAGTGTAAAGTTGGTTTGATAATATAGTGCTGCAATTTCTTTTTTTACTCAATTTTACCATTATTTAGGTTATATAACCTTGTTTTATTAAACTATATTTATACTTTTTAATGTATAAATCGCTACTTGATATATTTCGAGGCGAATGAACCAGAAACATACATCGTGCAACCCCTACGCTAAATTGAATTGTGCTGAAAATAGTTCTGACTGGACAGCTGAATGCGCTGCCTCGTAAGGTCAGATGGTCCTATTGATTTTCCACAATCTAACACTGTATAGAATTTGGCCTAAAATTAAACAGGCCTCTCGTATATAGGATATACATTAATGTATGAGTAAAAACGGCTTGTACGCAAGTTCCCGTGGACGTGTCAAAAAGACTTGTATTCATCCAGGATCGGGTAAATTGTATATCAAAGTGCAAAAACAGTTTGGATTTTAATTAACATTCGATCAATGTTGGGTACTTAATTGCTAGACCAAAAAAATATTTTTATCTTGTCCCATGGCAAAAAACGGCGCGCATTCCTTTCAGGTAATCATACTCAGGTTTTATGTTATAAAATCGGCCTGCACACTTTAATTAAACAATATATAATCGGTGCAAAACACCTTGCACTCTAAGATTTAACCTGGATCATGCATGATCTGTTATTGTATGTCATGTTGAGATTCTATCAATTTCAGTTATATCTGTATGAACAAGTAGTACTGAACAAACAACTCAGACACTTTTACACCCGCCATTCGGACAATTTTAATATCCTAACCAGTTAAGCAAATATTTCAGGGGAGACAACGTACGTCTGTCCAAAAACAGCGCACGTTGTTTATAATAATTATGTTCAGGGACATATATGTATTTTACCACGGACTTCAATTACTTGTAATTAAAGTCCATGATTTTACCAGGTAAAAAAGAAAAATAAGAGGAAAAAAGAAAATATTCAGATTTATGGACAGTCCACTTTAATAATGATTTATGTAGGATAATATATGTTTTTCTTCTCGCGCACGTTCTTTAAAATAAATGCTTATCGCTTTTGTATTCCTCTACAAAGGGAAAGAACTGCGCAAGTTCTGTTGTACATTTATAGATACCAATTTATCGTTATGTTAAAATATGAGATATCAGAGAAAAGTTCGCACTACCTAGACAGTTTAAAGCACCATGCCGCCAGATTTTCAAGAAAATTTAAAAAAATGTATTTAAAAGTAAAATATTGTAAAGTGAACAAAGAAAATAATTTACATTTTGCAAACAGCTCTTGCAATCCACATAAATTACCAAAAAGAGGTCAAAATTAGCCCTTACTGCGTTAGTAACGCAATAGGAATATGGTGATAAATACCGCAAAATCAGCCCTTAATCGCATATAACATGTAAATAATTACTTGAATCTTAAAACCTTTTCCCTCATATAGACGTGTTTTGACGGCTTTTTGTCCCCATCCCGCCCTTTTTGAGGCCTCAAACAGTGAAAAAAATGCTCTATTTAGGTCCCAAACACTGTTTTTCGTATGAGAATGTTGTTAAAAAAAGTGACACTTTTTCGGCGCGGCCCCCATCAGAATAATACATCAGGAGGTTGCCAGAAGGGGGATATGCCCCTTCTGTTTGGGAGATTTGAAGAGGAGCGGTAGTCCCCCTCATCGCCAAGAAAAATTTTACATAGTGACAGGCAAAAAACTCTTAAAGTGTAAAACGCTGAAAAGCTTTTAATCTCTATATCATTGCATTGAAAGTAGACATTTGAAAATACTTTTTTGAAGAAAAAAAATGCCAAAAAATTTTTAGCATGGGTTTCAGTAAAAAATTTTAAGAACATTTGTTCAATTTTGTTTACACCATATTCCAAGTTTCAAGATTAAGCAATCTATTTTATAAACATGCGTAAAAATTTCTAAAAAGATTCACATAGCATGGGTAAAGGTAAACAATTTACTTTTTTAAATTTTTTAGACTTTTTCTTAAATTTATTTTACGGTTTAAAATTTGGTTTCCCTATCATCCTTTAGTCTTTTTAGCGCCAAACAATGAAACATGTCGCCTAATTTATTATACTTGTTTTGCATATTATAACATAGCTGTTCACAGAAAGAAAGGTATAACAAAATTTCTAAGGTAGAAAAGACGTAGTGAAGAGAATTACCATGCAGTCCGATCCACTTTATTATGTTGTTTGAAACGTTCAAGCTCTAGGACATGTTGTTCTAGAGAAAAATGAATTACCACGTGCAAGATCTCTTAGCACTGGGCATTAAAGTTTCGCACACATATATTTAAATGTGTTTTCATAACTATTGCTATGTTAAATAAGCAACACTCAAAATGCAACAAATTTTGACCACAAGGGCATGATTTATATAAATATTGTAGAGTACCATAAGGTGATGCTGAATGCCAAATATCTTAGCTTAGGGAATTGCTCTTTATGAGACGTCTTTTTTTAAAAGATTTTATTATAAAGTATAATTATAGATCCTTTGACATTCTAGTGTATCAGACTGGAAATATTTAAATAACACGTAATGATCAATCACGTGAAGTTTGGTCGAAATCCACAAATGTGGTTTATAGAAATTGTGGATAATGACGAATGACGACCGCAGAACGGCAGACGGAATGCCATCAGAAAAGCTCAACTGAACATTTTGTGCTCAGGTAATCTAATGAAAAAATGTTTAAATAGTCAAGAATAACGTTTTGAAATGTTACATGAAAATGAATAATTCTTCAAATACAGAGTTATGTTTATGTGCTTGTGGTTTAGAAACTATGAGGTAAAATCTTATAATAATAACAAATATGTTACTTAAAAATGATTCGGGCAACTCCTTGTTTGCTTCATAATATTTAGTCGAACAAAATTTACTGATAATCAAAGTAAAAAAAACCCCAGAGGTTATGAAAACCGGTTTGTGTACCTACATGTAGTTTGTAATAAATGTGCGCCTAAACCCAATACTTTCTGTATGTAGCTTAATCCCCCTTATCCCTGTATGTGGCTCAACCCCCACTACCTGTATGTGGCACAACCCCCTATTGCCTAAATGTGGCTTAATCCCAACTACTGCCTGTTTGTGGCACAAACCCCTTTTGCCTGTATGTGGCACAATCCTAATTACAGCCTGTATGTTGCTACACCCCCCCCCCCCTACTACTTGTAAGTGGTGCGACCCCTTTTTTCTGTATGTGGCTTTATACCGTATTACATGGATGTGACTCAGTCCATTTATTACCTGAATTGACCCCCATACAACCCTCCACTACATGAATGTGACTTGACCCCCCTGTTCCCTAAATGTGACCCAGTCCCCCTTCTTCCTGTATATGACTGAAAAATCAACTACCTGTATGTGGCTCAATCCCCTCTACTTTCTGTATGTGGCTCCATCCCCTATTACCTATATGTACTCAAAACCACTACAACCTATATGTGACTTAATCCCACTACTCCCTTTATGTGGCATAAAACAATAAAAATTCAGGGTAAGAAAATAAGGCATTGCTAATTAGCCATATTCCTCAATAAATAAAAACAAATAAAGCCCATATAAAATATATATTTACATTTCTATTGGAACAATGTTAACAGTTACATAACAACAGTCATAAAGAACAAATATGAAGATAGAAATGTTTTTATGCTTGAATCATTCAAAAGTCTATACGAATGTCCATAGGCTCGGTCTCTTTATTAACCAAGATCTATTTGTAGTTCAGGAATGGTTTATATTCCTATTTCAGAAAGGTTCTCGAATTACAGCAGGGTGTGTCGGAAAACATAAATATCTCGTGTCATACATCAAATGTTTATTTCCTTGTTCGTGTTTTTTTCCATCCATTGATTGTATATTCAACCTGCAACACAACGCTAGTAATGGATATAAATTGAATTAATATATGTTGGCAGTGCTTAGATGATCATAGATCTTTATAAATGTCACGGAAAGTGACGATTTAAGCCTAATATTCACAAGCCTATATTAAAGATATTGCAATAAACCTTGTCATACAAAATTTACGCCGGTACATTCATTGTCTAAGTGGCATATAATATTTTACAAGTTCCAGGTGTCAAATGACCTTACTCCGCAGCCACTTTTGCTACATTGACAAATGTGATTGTAAATCATACCATTGGGAACAAAATTTGACCATTTGAAACATTTCGTCGGCGCTATTATTGTACTTATATTTCTATACAACTAGTCGGCGCTATTATTGTCCATATATAATGATATTATGTAATACAACTGGTCGGCGCTATTATTGTCCATATATAATGATATTATGTAATACAACTGGTCGGCGCTATTATTGTCCATATATAATGATATCATGTAATACAAATGGTCGGCGCTATTATTGTCCATATATAATGAACTAATTAATATTCCTGTATCATGTAATACAAATGGTCGGCGCTATTATAGTCCATGTATTATGTACTAATATTCCTGTTTCATGTAATACAAATGGTCGGCGCTATTATAGTCCATGTATTATGTACTGATATTCCTGTTTTATGTAATACAAATGGTCGGCGCTATTATAGTCCATGTATTATGTACTAATATTCCTGTTTCATGTAATACAAATGGTCGGCGCTATTATTGTCCATATATAATGAACTAATATTCCTGTATCATGTAATACAAATGGTCGGCGCTATTATAGTCCATGTATTATGTACTAATATTCCTGTTTCATGTAATACAAATGGTCGGCGCTATTATTGTCCATATATAATGAACTAATATTCCTGTTTCATGTAATACAAATGGTCGGCGCTATTATTGTCCACATATAATGAACTGATATTCCTGTATCATGTAATACAAATGTCGGCGCATTATTGTCCATGTATTACGCACTTACCCTGTATTATGTATTAATATACTTCTCTCATGAAATGCAAATTTATGTCGACGCTATTATTGTCAACGTGTTATGTACTAATACTTCTATACCATGGAATGCAAATGCCGTTGCTTTCGTTGTCTATAATGTTATGTACTAATATTTTACAATTATGAAATGCAAATTGTCCATATTTGTACTCATATACTTATAACACAGAATGCAAATGTCGACGCTATTACTGGTATTGTCCATGTATTATGTATTATTACCTGATACCTTATATCATTTGGTAGTTTTTACTGTTTTCTGAAATTCCTAAAACGTCGCGTGCTCTGACGTCATAGAGGATTCCCCTTTGGAGCGTCATAAACCAGAACGGGATGTGACAGAGTTAAAAGATTGTAAAATTCGGAAAGTTTAAATATTAACATATTTGAAAAAACTATTTTCTTGTTCCTTTTTTCTCCTGCAAGTACTGTTAAAACAGTAATTGATCAGGTAATAAAAGTTATTAAGAGTTATTTCATATGTGATTTGGGAACAGTCAACCAGTTGTCCCTCTGTACGGCCTTGGGCAACAGTTCAAAACACTATCCCCTCCACTGCGGGCCAACAGTTTGGTTTCCTAACCACAAATAAAATAACTCATAAACTGTATAATAATATTCATCTACATTGAAATGCAAATGTCCGTGTTGTAGTAGTCACTTGTGTTATGTTTTATATATTTAACTACAATCAAATAATAATACTAGCGCTTTTATTGTGTTATGTACTAAATAGCACAATGAATACTATAAAGTTCACTTGATAGTTCATACCAACAAGATTGTTGTAACTACTCCATGAATCATATGAATGACTGATGGTTCAAGTCATTCATTCGTTTAAAAGTTCATAAGCCAAGATTTATCTAAAGGCGTGCATTGTAACACCGCAAAACGTCCGTACCTCAAGACGTTTTGCGTCGCATATCGTACACATGTGGACGTTTTGCGGTGCATATCGTACTTGGTACGTTTTGCGACGAGAGTGTGTATTTGCGCCGCATATCGTCCACAATTTCTGTAGTAAAATATATTCACGAATACTTCAAGGACATTTATTCATCTTGAATTATAATTCTACTAGAGGTATTGCATTGAAATTGAATAAATGTAGATTACGACTTAATGTAAGACAGTGCTTCTTTGATCGACGTATTATCACCAGACGAAATTGTTGCAACAGCTTCAACATTTTTGGACAGACACTTGAATGAAGTTATGGGGTTTCCATGACTCGGTTGCTTAATCCTTAGGCCATGCTAAGAAGGCAGTGATGGTTTGGCAACAGATATAACAAGTAAAATATAATTACTAAACTGCGTCCGCTTTGCCGCTCTATATTTCTTTCTTTCTTATACATGAAAATCTTTTCCATCAACGCCGTTTATCTTTTTTAAAGATATTTCTTGTTACTTGCTGTATTAACATATTGTCACGTGGTATGGTCTCCCTGGTTATGCTAAATTACGATGAGGAAGGTTTTCGGCGTGATAGAATCGTTAAAGGGTTAGATACCGTTATATACGGTTCTGTGGGTTGAGTCCCGTTATGGTTTCCTACAGAACCGTGTATCCCCGTATCGGGTCAGTAACTAACCCTGTAACTTTTAAAATATTTTCTCAAAGATGAGATTGTAATTTTTGAACATCATCAATATGTGGAAAAAAATGACGATAGTGCTTATTTCTGCTTGACGCAGCTCAAATATTTTGAACTACAAATCTAGTAAATGCAAGTTTGAAATTGTCATAAAATATAACTTTGAAAAATGATTTAATCTATAGGTTAGTCGGAAAGTCCGTCCCTTTACTAAAACCGTATTATTTTATCGCCTAAAGAACAAAACATTTTGCCTATAAGTTACATAGATACTTTGTAATAGAGTATATTATAACAAGCATTCTTCCGCATAGGAAATGATGAAAAAGAAGTTCAATGTGTTCTATTGATAAAAAATAAAGCATATTTTAAAATATCGTAATGTAAGCGTTTTGTTTGAATGCCATAATGTAATTTTATAATTGAACAATGTAATTTTATAATTGAACAAAGCAAAAAGGTCATGGTGGCCTTATATCGCCCACCTCCCTATAAAGGCTCCACATGACAAGGGTAGATAGCATTGAATATTACAAAAAAGCAAGTACATTTCATGTACTTGGTCAGAATCTGGGTAACTGATATCAGTACTCAATTCTACGTATGAAATGGTCATCAATATCCAAATATCTGTAAATGACAAATATATGGTAATTTAAGCAAAATTCAATAGTGACATTGAGGTCAAGGTCATTTCAAGGTCAATATTATATATGGAACAGAATTAATGCATTTATTCTATCTTGCTTGATGACATTGAAACTTGCATTATTCTTAATTCCATCTTGCTTGATGACATTGGAACTTGCATTATGCTTGATTCCATCTTGTATGATGACATTGGAACTTGCATTATGCTTAATTCCATCTGGCTACATGACATTAGAACTTGCATTATGATTGATTCCATCTTGCTTTATGATATTTAAACGTTGCATTATTCTGGATTCCATTTTTCATTATTTCATTCAAACATTTCGTAGTGACCAATTCTTCCATTGAGTGATAACTATTAAACTGGAACAAGCCATTTGGAATACTAAAATGTTAACGTCTTATACCTTTATGTATAAGCTACCTTTCTTCATGCTGTATACAAACTTTTTACGGTTTATTTTTTTTGTATTACTTTTATGTAGAAGTCATTTAAAATTGACTATTTTTTGTTCCCTGATGGATTTTGTTAAAATGTGACTTATTTGATTTACAGCTCGCATGGCGTGATTACTATTAGCTTTCGCTTATATCCATTATTCAGTGTTTATGCTTAATAAAGCTCGGTGTCTGAGGCTTTGTGGATTATGTTTGATCATCTTACATTATGATAAACAATTTAAACAATGTCTAGCGATTTGTGAACTGTTAAGGGGCGAGAACTCTGTTATCGATATCAACGGATTTTTTCCATGATTCGCCTATCATCGGAATTTTCCGTACATGTATATATTACGGAATACCGTTAGGGCCATCGTGGTTATACGTTAAAATACAGAGGGCGACAATGCTATAAATACGTACCAAGCGCTTAATACATAAATTGCAGTTGAAAGAATATAAATACAAGTAGTAAAGGATTATGCAATATAATTTTATATATGCACATGTATACAGTCTAATAGAAAAAATATGCTCGTAAACAGTTATTCAATGGGGCAGTTATACGTACAGTGGCGGATCCAGGCCTTGGCTTAAGGGCTGCACACTTACGAACTTTCGCTATACGTATATGCAGTATTTCGATAGAGCGGAAGTAAGTGCGCGAGCATGCGCTTTGCCATATCTCGTTCAGTTACCGCTCACGTTTTAAACTCGGTTGCTATGAAGCGACCGTTTTAAACTCGGTTGCTCTGAAGCGACACTAAGTGTACATGGCTTTTACAACTAAAATATCAGACAAACACATTAAAACAATACACATAAACTACACATAGCTGTTTCCATATTTATATTTTCCATTTGAAACTGACAGTCAAACAAATATCTCAATATTCTTACCGATTTAATGTATTGTTTACATATGTGATGACATAGATAACTTTCGGTTCAGAAAATTCATTTGTTTACCATCAAAACTCATATGTTTACCATAGGAACCATATATAGATAGAAAGCAAATTAAACAAAGGTAAAGAAAAAATTGTCCGTTTCTGAACAAAAAATCGATTAAATAAATACAAAGTCTTTTTAAAATGTCCCTTCTTTGAGTTCATTTGAAAGGGGAATAATTTGGTGGAATTTTAGACAGGGAGTTATCTTACATGGCTAGGAAAAATGGCCGACTGAAATCATGCAAGCAAGTTTGTAAGTGCTGCACCTACCCCCAAATATACGTTCATGAGCTGGGATGGAATATAATTACGTGTCAGTTTCATGCAATAGTCTTCTTAGTGTACTCCCTTACCAAAACATATTATGCTGTCATCCAGTTGTTAAGCACCGGCCTAGGTACTCCGAAGGTCTTTATCTAATGACTTGGACATCAAAAAGCAAAAATTATTGGCCTTTTAACTTAATGAATGCCTCAGAGTCACTAATAGTGGCGAATAGGTAACACATTAAAATATACATGTATAATAAGGAAAGAAGGAAGTTGTTTATTTTTGTAACATGTGCATAGTCAATTACAAATTCGCGCGGTCTGATCAGGATCCATGCTGTTCGCTATCAGTTTCTCTACTTGTAAAAGAGTTTGAAAGCGAACAGCATGGATCCTGATCAGACTGCGCGGACGCGCAGGCTGGTCTGGATCCATGCTGGTCGCAAACCCATTATGTTGGTTTTGTCGTGACGCGGCTCAAATGTTGGGCATATGTGTGTCTGATTATAGATCAGACATCCCGCACACACCACCACATTCACATACATTTTTGCTTAATGATATTCTATGCACATCTTTCAGTAACATATTTTTATCACAGAAATTTATTGAAATCTATAAAATTCTTACTAAAATATGTTTTATTTAAATAAAAACACATACACATAATGTATAGGAATCTGCTTTTCTTATTACGGGTCAAGTAAAGTTGTGCCTGTCTTTAAAAGAAACTTCCATACTTTTTTTTTGTAATAACACTATACATGTATATTCATACTGCCCACTTACAGTGTAAAGGATTTAAAGCACACATATTTATTTTATTTTACAGAAAAAAAATCAAGTTTGTACTGTACTAAGTCGTGGCCACGAGTTACTTATTCGTGGCCACGAGATAGTTAAGTCGTGGGAACGAGATACTATATCGTAGCCACGAGATACTATGTCACGGTCACGAGCTACTAAGCCGTTTAAGTCGTGGGAACGAGATAACTAAGTCGTGCAGACGAGATAATTAAATCAGATTACACCATGATTTTTTAAACTTAGAAAATTTCTGTTTAAAGATTAACGTGCAACATTAATCTTTGAAAATACTCAAGTGTTCACTTTGAACTTGATACATGTCTTTAGGATCATAAGGCCCATAAATCAGACATTAATTTTGACTAAGTTATAGCCCTTTGTTGGGACAATTCTATGATAGAATTGGTCATTTTGTACGTACAACGGCCTGTCAACATTGTTTGTACCATAACTTGAGAGGGACTTAGTCCTGGTTTATTTTATTGGGTAGGGACATTGCCCACGGACAGTAGATATCCTATAACGATGTTTGAGGTCACGGGTCAGATAAACATGACACTTCATGTAAATTCCTTGTCTGATGAATGATTTAGAAAGAATAAGCCGTAGTTTATATAACCTCAAAAAGATCAGTAGATGACACCTAATAATTTTTAGGCAATTTGGTCAGAAATCAGGGTCACAATGACGCTAAATCTTTGACCAATCATTAACTTTTATAAATGGCACTTTTACGGACAAGAGAAGTAGGGGCATCCTTGTTAGGAAAATTCATATAAATAGTGTAATTTGATTGGTTATTGTTCTAACGACTTATTTATCTCGTGGCCACGACTTAGTAACTCGTGGCCACGACTTAGTCATCTCGTTCCCACGACTTGATTATCTCGTGGCCACGACTTAGTAACTCGTGGCCACAACATAGTATCTCGTTCCCATGACTTAACTATCTCGTGGCCACGACTTAGTAACCCGTGGCCACGACACAGTATCTCGTGCGCACGAGATAAATAAAAACACACACATGTCACCTTTGTGCCACCGTAAGTTTGAGCATAGTATATCTTAAAATTCAATTTCACTATTGCTCATACGACTATCACACACGCTCAAAAAGAAGTGTAAACAATTGTATAAGTATGGAAGCTTGAATTGACCCCCTAGAAGCCATAAGCGTGATAACTCGTGTGTCGGCATGTCGACACATTTTCACGCGACATGACGCCTTCTATCATTGTTTGGTGGGATATTAAAGACGTCTTGACAACGTCTGTTTTAATGCATGTCGACATATAATCTTCTCCATTATGGAGTTGATGAGAATTGTGAACAGCTATGTCAACCTGTTTCATCTCGACAAGCCTTGTAATATCTCTGCTTTTGGTAAATATCACAACATCATAACACCATGGGTACTGTCGGGAAGACCTTATTAATATTCGGAAACTTAATCCCTCCCACCAAACCAAACTCTAAATACATCGAATGATTCATTCTTTAAAGAACATTTCTGTAGTACTATTCGCTACAGACTTTGAAAGGTCTTTTAATCTTAGTATGTGCTAGTTTGTATATGCGTGTTTAACAAGCAGTTTTACCAGTTAATAATTTCAGTCAGTGTTTGCTAAGCAACCTTCTATATTTTATATATGTATATACATATAACCTTCAAAAATGTTCATTTGAAAATTTTAGCCGAAAGGTTATTTAAAGAGCACTTAAGTAATTTAATTTGTTTTTGTTTCCAGAAAGGTTATTCAACAAAATGCTCTGCGCGTATTATACATGAACTCAATTGATATACATGTATAAAAGAGAGTAAATAAACATCAGACTGATATACTTTAAAGCTTAATAATAATGAAATCAACGATATAGTTATGCAGTACGTCAATCATTACTCGATGGCGGGTTTAGTTTCCGAATAATAATTAGGCTCCAGTCCTCTTTTATGATAGACAAAAGTAAAGTCGACATGCTCTGATACAGGTGTTGTCAAGATTATATTTTTTTCCCATCCAAACCATGTAAAAACAGCCATGTCGCACTAATATATGTCAACATGACCACATACAATTTATCACGGACCACGGCATCTCGGGGGGTCAATTCAAGCTTCCATATATAAGCGGTGAGTTGCCACTTGTAGGATGAGTTATTTAGAGACATCTATAACATTTTTTTTCCCACATGCTGGCGGAATCTTCAAAAACACGCACTTTTCGTCTGTCGCATCGTGTTCTCTTGTTTTTCAGTAAATTTTCCCCCAAAATAACACTGTTCTGTATACGCCCCTGTATAAAGGGGACGTAACTTTGTTTACTCCACGTGCCAAAATACGGGATCATCCGGAAAATAACGGGATGTACCGACAAAGCGACACCTGCTGTCATAATATGAACACAAATTATTGCAACTCGCATTATGCTTACTGCGAACTGCTTAGTGCGTACTGTCACATGCGACTATAATAATCGCTATCGTTGTCATCTTCGTTGTCGATGCGCAGTGATCATGTATTGCATTATATTTGTAATCAGTGAATATATTGAAAGCATATGAATGCTAAGACACATCAAATTCGCCAATTATTGATCAAAATTAATAATTTATTGTGACATAATGTCGACAATATAAGTGGCAGATTTATAGAAAATTAAAGGTACTGACAGAAACTTACCATGTTACATATAGTTATATCAAGAACAAGCAAAGAATGTTATCTTAAACACCAAAACATAATACGTTGTCCTGAATAAAAGATGCAATTAAACATATAGCATATTAAAATATGGTGAGTTTGATGGTTTAGTAGGGAACACATAAGGTTGCAATTAAATGAAAGTGCATTCAGTAATCACAAGGCATGATTGAATTCAGCAAAACGCAGGTTTTCATTGTCATAAAGAAGTATAGAAGCAAGCATAATGTAAGTCCCGATATCATAAAGCAAGATGGAATAAATGCACTAATTCTGTTCCATAATTATAGTTGAACTATTCAAGATGTCCGTCCAGTCATAAATGTATGAATGACATCTGATCATTGATAAGAAAGAAATGGCAGTTTTATCACAATTCAATAATTTGACTTTAAAATATGTCTTTATTTTTATTATTCAAAGGCAAATTACTCTTGACATATTCAGTCGTTTTAGCTCATAAATGAACTTGATCGAGACCTTATTGTTATACATATTCTGTATAAAATACTTTAAGAATGGAGACTAACAAGGTGATATATAGTGCGTTTTTTGTTGTTGTTTTTTGTTAGATCTAGCATATATTCTAACTTTGTTGAGATTTTATGGTCATAGATATTCTGTTGAAAATTGTCAAGATTAAAGAAGAAATGAAAGCGTTGGAGTGGTAACAATGTGAAATATAACAGATATTGTAATTCAAGGACAGATAACTCTTGACATATTGCTTAGGGTATGTGGATGCTAGAGTGGTAACAAGCTATATTTGGAACACCTGATAAATACAGGTCAAAATTAACGAAAATTATATAAACTTTAAAATGTGGACGTTATGCGGCAGACCAAGCCTTTGTACGTCAGAAAAATGTGGACGATATGCGCCGCAAAACGTCCATATACGTACGTTTTGCGGTACGGACGTTTTGCGGTGTTACAGTGCATGTCAAGTTCTTTGCCATTAAAAGACTGTTCCAAAATTATTGTTTTTGAAACACGTCAGTCTGTAGCTATTTGCGCGCAAGTTCATTTTGAATAAAATACAGTTGCTGGACATTTTGTTCCGAGTTTACGAATCTAACAGAAACTTCAAAAATGATGCTTTGTTGACTCCGCTAAATTGCGAATGGTAAAAACATTCGACTAGTAAAAATAGTAACCCAAAGACTGCTGGCCATGTGGGTTCAAACCCAGTCAGGGGCTAGTCGGGGTTTCCTTGAGCAAGAAACTTTACACACATTCTTAGTACTGGTGGTCACAGGGACGGATTCGTGTGTGATCTTTAAAGCTGCATGCCTCCAGATGAGTCAAAATATTTCAATAAAATCGAACTTGAAATATATGTACTACGATTTAAGGAAACGTAAAATGATTCAAGATTGAAGTAATAATTTACATGTTATGTGCGGTTAATGACTGATTTTTTAGTATTTACAACTTTATTTCTACTGCGTTACTAACGCAGTAAGGGCTATTTATGCATATTTTGACCACTTTTTGGTAATTTACATGGCTTGTAAGTGCCATTGATAATGTGTAAACGGCTTCCTTTTGGTAATTTCACAACATTATACATTCAAATACATTTTCAAAATTTTCATGGAAATTAGCATGAATCTGGAGGCGTGCTGCTTTAAGCTTAAGGTTGAACGAGACACTTTTCGAACTTTCGAGCGTCTTGAAATTTGGCATGTAAAATGTTGACCATATTTCAGATTAGATTCCGTTAGTTTTATTCCAATAGTTACAGCCATTTTTGTACATATTATGACTTCAAAGTTGACCACCAAAGCCCGTTTGCGTATCCTTGGCAACTTTTTACGGATATCACAACGCCATTGGCTAATATTTTCTACAGGATTTGTGGGAATTATTTTTTCCTCCAATAGAATTTATCGTTTAACACCGAAAAATGTTTGAAAAATAGAAAGAAAATTGTCAATTTTGAGTAATATTTGACGTTCAGTTTAGTTATAATTTTCGGCTTTAAATCGACTTATTAAAAAGTCCTGAAATCGAACTGATGTCTTATTGTGCTAAATATCAAATGCAAATCTTTCTGATACTTTTTACAATACTACTATATATATTACTAACTGTTGGTCGTGCAAGATGGACATTGCTGAAAACCAAAGCATTAGCCATTCTGTCATTTTAGTGACGTTCCGATTGTCGCAAGTTACTCTACTGGCAACAGCAATACAAAACACGATTCCGCGACGTTGTTATACGTAAAATTTACATCGTGCCAAAGGGAGAGAATTCAGGCTTACGAAATTCAATGGACGGACAAAAAATACAAGAGAAACAGGGATTTTCCGTTCCAGAAGTAATAAGTGCTAACTCTACATTGGATCTAGGCGTAAACTCTCATAATGGTCAATAATCTGAAGTGGCGGGGATTGAATTCATCGCCCTCGATTTGCAGCCAGAGAGTGATTTTGACCATTGTTTCCTCTGTTACTGTCACCGTATGACGTTAGATAATAATGGTGCGACACCTTAAAATATTAAGAAAAACTGCGATGAATGACTTTGATTCTTTTATATGGTTTCGCAATGAATTAAAGAAACACTTCTAGTACAATGACCTGTTCGACATTTATAAATAGAAAAAAAGCAAATAAGCCGCGTCACGACAAAACCAACATAATGGGTTTGCGACCAGCATGGATCCAGACCAGCCTGCGCATCCGCGCAGTCTGATCAGGATCCATGCTGTTCGCTTACCAACTCTATTACAAGTAGAGAAACTGATAGCGAACAGCGTGGATCCTGATCAGAATGCGCGGATACGCAGGCTGGTCTGGATCCATGCTGGTCGCAAACCCATTATGTTGGTTTTGTCGTGACGCGGCTCAAATGAAGGTTAATCTTATACAAATTGAGAACATTACACTGTTCACGGAAAACAACAAAGACAACCTTATCCAATGATTCTGTAGGAGAAAAATGATAATCTGAACATATTTCTTTAAAAAAATGAGTTTTTCATGCTTTTTAATTTAACAAAAAAATGAGAAAAATAAACAAACATGAATTCTGTAAATAATTAAAGAAATTTCTTTCACAGGATTTTCTAAAATTTTTGTATGTAAAATTTAATGACGAATTAAAAAATAAAAATAAAAATGTATGTTGACGTGTTTGATTTCTTGTTAAATGGCAGTTTCCATGGTAACCGTATATCTCAAAACTATCAAAATAGCCAAACTGTGCTATAAAAATGTATAAGACAGCTTTATACACACAAAAAGCATATTTTTATACAAAACTTGCTTTATCTTAGGGTTCTGTATGTATGAAACAAACGGTACTCTGAACAAAAAAATGAGTTTTTCATGCTTCTTAACTGAACAAAAATGAGAAAAATAAACATGAATTCTATAAATAATTAAAGATATCGAAAATTTTCTTTCATAGAATTTTCTACATTTTGATATATAAAGTAAAATTGTATGGTGAATTCAAAAATAGAAATAAAAATATATGTTGACGTGTTAGTTTTTTTTTGTAAACGGACAGTTTCCATGGTTACCGCATATGTCAACTGTGAAAATAAACACGCTTTCTTAAGAAATATCAGTGTTATACTAAATGCATTTTTATATATATAACAAAAGCATGTTGAAATATAAATTTCTATTTCTTTTGATGTTATATGAAGTACATGATGCTGAATAGTTTTTTAAAAGGCAATGTTATTTCTTCACTCGACTAACATGCAAGTATTCAGAAATATAAAAAAAAAATGAAAATTGGGACATTTCTTCAATATTATTTTTGTTCTTTATTCAACATTTTTAAAATATATCATTTTAAACTTCTTTGCCCACTTGTTTGCCAGTAATCAAGTGGCGACGCACTTTCGTCACTACCACAAGTAGGTGGGGTAACGCGAGCGGAATCATCATCAATGCTGTCTTACTAATGCTAGGAGAAATCCTTTATCTGATGATGTCTAAACGACCCTCTTATTGTTTTAAACCGGTCTCCTCCTGAACATTTAGAAATATTTATTCTGTAATTACTCATTATTTGTTTGTAGATGAAATTTAAACAGTTATCCGAGTTCTATTCAACTACCTTCTTAATTAAATCCGTGATAATTATCTTTCTTGGAAGCGCAATACGATGCGCACAAAAAACTACCGAAAACGTCGTTAAAATGGCGTAAAAATAAGATTTTTGCAATGTTCGCAGATGTGACCGTTTGGCGGTGTTCATGGAACCTATTGTGCAGTTCAATGAAATGCAGCATATGGTACCCAAGTAAAAGAATAGGTGAGTACCACATAAGATAACAATGGGCGAAACTAAATAAACGATTTTTAGCAGGATATAAAGCTTGGGTATCAAAAGACAAATTTCAAAAGCAGACAACATGTTCTTACAGATAGGGTGATGGGAGATTGGAACCAGACGAAAAAAGATGAACTTGAAATAACTACAAATACCACAAAAACAGGAATGTCGTGTTGAACGACCTTCAAGAGGATTTGAGACGATCGCATGTAAAAAAGATATCTAAAAATACACACTAGCAAAAACAAACAAACAAACAATAAATAAATAAATAAATAAATAATCTAAATAAAATGAAAAAAAGAAGAAATAATAAAAAGATTAAAAAACAACCCCCATTAACCCTTCAATCTGAGAGATCAATTTTCAAGAAAGGAACTTTGTTGCTACACACTGGCGATATGGGATTAGATTTATTATGAAAAATATACGTGCCCTGTTTTGCCATTTACATGTAGGTTGAAATTAAAGATACAAACAAACAAACAAACAAACAAACAAACAAACAGAACAATGAATGTTTCAAACAAGGATAGAACGATTGCTTAAATCTTTATAAATTTAACCTCGTAGGCTATATAAAGTTTTTGATTTTTTAGATTACTCACGAAACACTTTTAAAATTTCTAAATACTGTTTTCCTGGTATTGTTATATAAACCTAGACTTCTCCGTCGTACTCTTATAGAATTGGTCTACATCTTCCACATCTTGTATTTCCTTAACACTTCGATACTTACTTGTTCAAATAATTGTGTTAAGATTTTTATTTTTTATTCTCATGAAATAAATCTAAAATGATCCAGCCTTTCCTTATGGAATCGTTCTGAAATGTTTCGTTAAATTGCTGTTAAACTCTTACTTATTGTCTTCTTGAAAATAAACTTGTAATCTCGACACTGCCGCATAGCTCAATCGGTTAGAACTTGAGACTCAAAATCTCGGCATTGCGGATTCCATTCTTGCCTACTAAACTAACTAACCAACAGACTGACAGACTGAATGAATGAATGAAAAATTGGTGTTATGAAATAAGGTACTTTTATGCAAAAATGTCTCGATAAATCTTAGTTGTTAAACGTACAATATACTGGTTATCAGTCTGAGAGATGAATTTTAATGAACTGGTTGCAAGACAAACTGTTTCTTGAGACTGGTCGTTATGAAGCTTTGACAGTTAATGAGGGAACATGTTTTAATTGAAATATTAGCATTGAAGATGAGATGCATGTCCTTGTTAAATGCCAGTTATATATATTCGCAAATAAGAGAGGCGCTTTACATCGACGTATGTAAAACAAATGACATATTTGAGCCGCGTCACGACAAAACCAACATAATGGGTTGGCGACCAGCATGGATCCAGACCAGCAGTCTGATCAGGATCCATGCTGTTCGCCCACAAACCCTATAACAAGTAGTGAAACTGATAGCGAACAGCATGGATCCTGATCAGACTGCGCGGATGCACAGGCTGGTCTGGATCCATGCTGGTCGCAAACCCATTATGTTGGTTTTGTCATGACGCAGCTCATTTCTAATGTTAAGTGATAATGAGAAATTCATATATTTACTATTATATGAAAATATTGTAAAATATTCTGCCAAAGCCTGATTTGATATATTATGTGTAAGGCGCAAGTACATGTATAATGGCTAACTTTACTCTGTATACATGTATCATAGTCAAATTTTGAATATTTTTTAAATATTACTAGTATAAGTTTGTTTTACACGTGTAATATTAAATTTTATTGCTGCCACATATTTCAGCTTCTCATACTTATTTTAGAGTGCTTTTGAACAAGTATTTTTTTTTATCATTGTAATATTTTGTTAGTGAGACTTAAATATAAACAAATTTTCTTGTCTTGTATAACCAAGACACGTTATTCTAAATATAGTTTGTACAGTCAGGTATTTATTTCTATTTTAAGATAGATCAATTTACAGGTGAAAAAAAGTTTTGTCGGTGAGAAGGACAACGAATTATTTCAAAACAACTAACTAAAAACCAATTACACTGAAAAATAAAGACAAATTCTTAGAGTTAATCATATTTTCCAGGAAAGCTTGATTAAAAACTTGTTTCTATTGTTTCTAGTTAAAAGCTTTATTCGCTGTAATTTAATTTGATGCAGCGCATGCGCGATTTTGTAACGCCTCTTACTTGCACTAATTATTGTTAATTAAACCAATCTGCGCGAGAATATTCTAATTTGGGCGTAGCAAATTTGATTGACGTATAGTATATAGCTTTTCATAAAAGTCTGGGACATCTTGATTAATAGAGGCCCAATGGTCCAGTGGTAATTTTGTCTGGGACTACAATCCCAGGGACCGCGAGTTCCATCTCCATGGACTCCAACTAAAATTACAGAAACATCAGATGATACTTTAAAAAGCGATGTGCCTTATAACTTGCAAGTTATTCTTTTATTTTGAACGGAAATCATTGCAAGATACAGTGTGATATCTCAAACAGCCCTTTGGCTCGATGTTATCAGGGACTGTATTCCATGTTTGTCGCCCACCTTGTTGATCATTGTACTAACATAATTGTATTTCTTCAAATGCTGTTGATTTAAAGTTATCATATGATACGTAAGTACATCAACGTGCAGGAATTCGGTTAACATGTAGCAAATGTTTATGAAAAGACGTCATGAAAATGATCCCTCCTTTGTAAACAGGACTGGAAAAATGACATTAAACGTCCTTGTCTCTTTTTAAAAAAATGCTGTTGTTGTTTTTATAGGAAAAAACTAGGCAGATAGCATGTAATGTGCTCCATGACATTTCATGTTTATGATAAAGTTGAACATTAATTACGATAAATTGTGCGAATCAATAAACACAATTTTAGAAACACGCGCCTAACATTAAGATTACCAATTAAATATTTTCATTTTTTGTTAATGAAAATACCAATACGTAACTGTAATATCAGTGGTCATCACTGCCCCAAACTGTATAACAAATGTTTTACAAACGTAGAGACAAAATAAACAAGGATGCCGAGTGGAAGATGAATCTCATTTGTAACCACAACATCCAAATACTCTAAACAACCGGTTTCATACGGCGAAATACTGATAACAAACCCGGTAATTGCGAGGTCCATACTCGGATACTGCATTAAGTTGTGAGGTCCATACTCGGCTACTATAATTAATAATGAGGTCCATACTCGGCTACTGCATTTAATTGTGAGGTCCATACTCGGCTACTACAATTAATTGTGAGGTCCATACTCGGCTACTACAATTAATTGTGAGGTCCATACTCGGGGACTACAATTAATTGTGAGGTCCATACTCGGCTACTACAATTAATTGTGAGGTCCATACTCGGCTACTACAATTAATTGTGAGATCCATACTCGGCTACTACAATTAATTGTGAGGTCCATACTCGGGACTACAATTAATTGTGAGGTCCATACTCGGTACTACAATTAATTGTGAGGTCCATACTCGGCTACTACAATTAATTGTGAGGTCCATACTCGGGACTACAATTAATTGTGAGGTCCATACTCGGCTACTACAATTAATTGTGAGGTCCATACTCGGGTACTTCAATTAATTGTTGGGTCCATACTCGGTACTACAATTAATTGTGAGGTCCATACTCGGCTACTACAATTAATTGTGAGGTCCATACTTGGCTACTACAATTAATTGTGAGGTCCATACTCGGCTACTGCATTTAATTGTGAGGTCCATACTCGGCTACTACAATTAGTTGTGAGGTCAATACCCGGCTACTGCATTTAATTGTGAGGTCCATACTCGGCTACTACAATTAGTTGTGAGGTCAATACTCGGCTGATACAATTAATTGTGAGTTCCATACACGGCTACTACAATTAATTGTGAGGTCCATACTCGGCTCCTACAATTAATTGCGAGGTCCATACTCGGCTCCTATAATTAATTGCGAGGTCCATACTCGGCTACTACAATTAATTGTGTGGTCCATACTCGGCTACTACAATTAATTGTGAGGTCCATACTCGGCTAATGCAATTAATTGTGAGGTCCATACTCGGCTACTACAATTAATTGTGAGGTCCATACTCGGCTATTACAATTAATTGTGAGGTCAATACTCGACTACTACAATTAATTGTGAGGTCCATACTCGGCTACTGCATTTAATTATGAGGTCAATACTCGGCTACTGCAATTAAATGTGAGGTCCATACCCGGCTACTACAATTAATTGTGAGGTCCATACTCGGCTACTACAATTAATTGTGAGGTCCATACTCGGCTACTGCATTTAATTGTGAGGTCCATACTCGGCTCCTACAATTAATTGTTGGGTCCATACTCGGCTACTATAATTACTTACGGTGTACTTTATGCCAAGGCCCATGTAATGGCACATTTTACATTGTGTACGTAAAAATTATTGCTGCAAAATTTTCTGTACATAGCTTTCGAATGAGTGAAATGTTTAGGGAAGGGATGCCCATATGAGGTACTTAGTATATCTTCTGAAAATATTAGATGTATTACAAAAGAAGTTGTGGCTGTTTTGTGACTGCTTGATAGCTTTGTTGTTTTGCACAGACATTCAACTGTTAAAATTCAATTTTATACATAATCTTTGCAGTTCTTTAGTGCTTTTTAAGATACTTTTGCTATTTCTTTCATATTGTGAGTTGCCTCAAATATATATGGTTTATATTTATATAGACACCGTGTGACAACTTCGAAAAGCTCTTCATACGAACCGATGTAAGCAAAATTTCCCTTTTAATTTTTGATTACGCACAGGCATTGTTTCAAGGCTTTATTTCTCAATAAATAATTGAAATGCGATTATCATTTTTGTCACTTCAATTATTTTTGGAATGAGTATACTGGTGAAGATATAAGAGGTATGTAATATTGCATAAATTCTTCCTTTAGATAAACTCGTCAGAAAATAAATAAAAAAAAATATAACAGAACAAAATGCTCTTTTATTAGAAGTAGATGAAAAGTACGTCATAAATGGACAGATGGCGTGCATTATGATTATATAAACGTCAAGATTATCCAATGGAAAAAAAGATGTTGCTGTATCATAAAATGAGCCGCGTCACGACAAAACCAACATAATGGGTTTGCGACCAGCATGGATCCAGACCAGCCTGCGCATTCGCGCAGTCTGATCAGGATCCATGCTGTTCGCTGTCAGTTTCTCTACTTGTTATAGAGTTGCAGGCTGGTCTGGATCCATGCTGGTCACAAATGCACTATGTTGGTTTTGTCGTGACGCGGCTCAAATAAGAAGTATATAAATTTTAAAAATGTACATTTTAAAAATGTATCGCGTTTTGTCTATTGACCTTATTCACAAAACGGTGTCCGTTCCAAAAGAAGTGAGCGAGAGAGAAAGTGAAAAAGAGTATTGTGTCATTTTTAGACATTGTCTAATATTAGTTCAAAGGAATCTTGTTGATCGCATGAACATTTTATCATATAATCTGTGAAGGTTTATTTTAGGAGAAACTTGATTGAAATATCATATTATAACGTATTCTCATATTGTTTCAGAGCTTTTTATGTTGTCTTTTTATTGTGACTGAAAAAAAATCCACAGTTTCTAAAACCAAATTGAGCGTAGTAATTTCAGGTAGAACTTTTACTCTTTCAAATAAATATTGTCTTAATATAGATGTCGTCTGCTATCAGGGGAAGTATGCTCTTCAAGTAAAGTACGTTTTTGTTTATAATAATTAAACAATAAATGATTTCTTATTTCTTCAAATATAGATTGTACTTTAAAGATACTTTTCACAGCAAGACATCAATTAACAGGTATATGCTTAAGATCGATATTTAGATCTGCCCGCCCGCCCGTCCGCCTGTCAGCCCACCAGTCCACTTGCCTGCTCGCACGTTGGCCCACCTGCCTGTCCGCTGATTACACATGCGTTTATTCTGATCAAGCTTCTTCCGCATTATCGGCTGCTAAATTATTCGACTCATGTAAGAATGGCCCCTCGGTAAATGTTCAATTCAAATAAGGTGAGATCTCTTAAGGTCAATGCAAATAAAAAGACAAATACATGTAGTTCAAAATCGCGAGAGATAATAGATAATGCAACACTGTGCCCCCCCCCCCCCCCCAGCACCGGCATAAGCGGTATTTAAACTTTACCGCTATAAGTATTTGAATAAGGTCGTAACATAACAACGCAAGTCGTGTTTTATATTAACACTATTTATATTCATAGCACGTGTTTTGTCTGATATTTTAGATGTTTAAACCTGTTATGATACATTGTCTTATTTAAAAATATATCGTACTTTTCTTAGGGTTTTGATGTCAATTTTACAGGGGAAAAGGACCTATATTTAAGAATGGTTTCAATTTTCTTGTTAAATGACGTCATCTTGTAGATAATTAAAGCTTGTATTAGGTCAGAGTGAATACATATATAGATTATTTTATACTTATATATACAGAAACGCTGTTTTCCCGAAGCCGTTCACATGGTATTATGACATTTGAAGCAATTTAGAACTTTCTTTATGACGATTTACGATGCTTAGATAGATAATTATTTTTTCTTGGAATTTGCTTCCTTGTTTGAGACATGGTGACATAATCAGGCCACCAGTTGAACTTTTTTGTTTAAAACCACACTTATACTGTATCATATTCCGAACCCTATTAGAGATGTTAATAAATCAAAGCGCTGAAAGAACTAGAAGCCGGAGAAGCATAAGAGTTATATAATAACAACTTTTGAGTGTTAATACGTCACTAAGCTGCTTTGAAAAGTGAAATTCGTCATAACAGCGGTACTAAGCACGTGAATAAAAATAAACCGAAGTTTCCGGTAGTGATAAAATGAAAAAAATAATATTGTTTTGAAATGTTATTTTAATTAATTCTAAATGTGTTTTGTACTAATTTACTGGTACACATGTCACTTATATTAACAAATAAAATATTGAAAAGTACGGTCAATTTTGAATAATTTTAACATTCATCCGCATCTGATTTTCCTGACAGTAAGTGGGTTGGTTGAAAAATACTCACCTGTTTTCAAATTCGTTCCCTAAATCTAGTGCTTCCTGCTGGCTTTGCAAGTTTAACAAATCTTTTGAAGTTATGAAATAAGCGAAACAATAATATCCTCATCAATACAAAACAAAACATAGATAATGAACCAACCTTAAATGAACAGAATTTGCACAAGACAAGGAAAGAAATTGAATTTGAACATCACAGTATTGAACAAATGGCAACCGATGAAGATAGACAACAGTAGATAATTATAAAAGGAACACCGATGGATAGCATCTTGCGGCAAGCACCTCTATTACATTAACTATATTAAGGTGCAATATATGTTATCAAAACCTCCTTTTATGTGGGTTTCCCCCCTTTTATCATAGGGAACATACGAACGTGTCCCGTTGAAGCTTCACGTTGCACTACCGTTTACAATAACGTTACGCTTATTGTCAATATATGTATTGAATTCCGGGATTTGAAAAGCCGGCATTTGCAGGGTTTGAAATGTCTTCAATTGTAAATTTAATGACTGATCATGGATTTTTATGACACGCAATGGACTACGGAACTTCAAAAATAACCTATTGTTTTTGACTAATGTTTTTTACTAATTGCTTTAGCTGTTTGCCATGTGTCTCCAAAAGTAAGATATTAAATCGTATCTAAGACCTTGATATTTGCCGCGATCGACCACGAACCGTTTATCCTACACTAAACGTTATAAAGCTTGAGGTTGCTCATATTTTCATATCTAGTAAATATTTGAAATATGAACAAGTTGATTTACTATTGCACTTCAACAAACCAAGTGGCATAAATATCATATTGTCGTTTGACCTTCACTACACTAACCACTTACCGATCTAAATATACATACGTATACAATGTACTAATAACAATTATCTTTTACCAACTTTATACTATCAAGACACATCACACATTACTGATGAAACTAAACACACGAGTAAATATACATATGCTACAATAAAATCACATACCATTCACATATGAAAAGCAAAAGGTTTCAAAGATTTTGTAATCGAGAGCTTTGATACCAATTTAAATGGCTGGCATATGTATTGTTGCCATTCGCAATAATTTATCCCTATACTTAATTTTGTTTAGCAAGAAACAGCGTAAAAGCTGATAAAGAGAAAGTGAGTGTTAAGTGTTTTTTCCCTTTTTTCTATTTGGCTTCCATTTCACTGCTGCTTGGGCATTGGCAATAGAGCTCCTGTGGAAGCGTACCTATTCTCATAATAGGTATAAAACGATTCGAGCGACGGAAGGGTACGTGATATAGATTGACTTACCTTGTACATCACCTGGTTCTTGTGCTTTATTGACTTACCTTGTACATCACCTGGTTCTTTTGCTTTATTGACTTACCTTGTACATCACCTGCTTCTTGTGCTTTATTGACTTACCTTGTACATCACCTGGTTCTTGTGCTTTATTGACTTACCTTGTACATCACCTGGTTCTTTTGCTTTATTGACTTACCTTGTACATCACCTGGTTCTTTTGCTTTATTGACTTACCTTGTACATCACCCGCTTCTTGTGCTTTATTGACTTACCTTGTACATCACCTGCTTCTTGTGCTTCTGCCTCCTCATCGGAACCTTGCTCTTCTGAAAACAAATAAGTTTACAAACGTTTATCAAAATGTATTGAACCCTATATTATGTCCAAACGAAATTCTCTCACCTGGACATAACATAATCGGTTAAATATAAAAATAATTCTAAGAATTTCAGGAGGTTAATTGTTGAACGTTTTATAATTATTTGTCAAGCAAATTCAATTTCTTAGATGTTTGAAAGAGCATTATCTGTGTTATATGGTCATGCTCACTGATTTCGAAGGACTTGCATCTTAACCATTCTTTTCTACCACCTTGCCATCGTATATTATAGAAACGGTATAAGGACATCATTGTTCAGACACATTTATATTTTGTTCTAGCAACAAAAATGTGTAAATAAAAAATGAAATAAGTTTAAATGCACATTATAATCTGTCTCCCAGAGCATACATGATTGAGTACAATAAAACAATCATATCAGCTAAATTTCCTTGTTTAAAAAAGTGATCTCCGCTCCAAAAATAACATCATATCTCAGTTTGGTTCGATTCCTTTCAGTTGTTTTTAGGCCCCTTGACAAGCCATCCCATTTATCAAATATGTATGTATGTACAGTATAGATATATAAATATACAGCTTATGAACAGATATAGTATCATGCAATGATGTATTTTATAATTATATAACAGCTATAAAAGTATTCAAGCTAGAAAAAGAACCCAATCGTACGATAATTAAAAAAAACATTTTTATATATACATGTACACTCATTTACACTGTAATCTGCTCTTTTAACAGTTACCATTTTTGTATAAAAAATCAGTATCTCATTTCCTCTTGTTCATGCCTTAAAATCACAACAACATCTATACGTGTAACAATATAGTTTGATGCCGTTCAAGAAAACCAGGACGATATTTTTCTCACCAAAATGTATACCTGAGGACGCTTTGTATAGGTTTTAATGAATGGACATATAATATCAATATATTATAACACATCTGTTTTAACCTATTCATTACCGTCAATTTGACACCAGCATATCTTAAATTGATTTAGTAATAAGGAAAAAATCGCATGATGAAAACAATGCTTCAAAAATCAAAATTAACATTTTTGACTCCTTTTGAATATATTTGTTAACTTTACGAAACTTAATGGTTATTGTAAAGATATGTTTTTTTGTTGTTGTTTTTTTCTAAACATTTATATTGTTTTCGTAGCGGTACCTCTGTTTCTGAAATAACTGAAATTTTCACTCCTTTCAATATTTAAGTTAACAGTCGAATTATTAATGTTTTCTGTGAATGAAATGTAATGAGATGTGTAATAATGTGTAATCATGTTATGGATGAGGAGCGAAATGCTAATATCTAAAAAAATCATGTTCTGTACTGTTCTATGTGTAAATTGAATTTTATGTTATACTGGACAATAACAACCTAATAAGTTAATACGAGCCAATGTTCAACATTAAAAGTAACTAAATTTGATAAATTTCAAAATATTCGTAGCCATACATAATTAAAACAAGCAAATTCTTTGAATTTATATCCCCCGCCGAGTACTGGTTATTATTAACACAACAACTGAAGACATAAGGCTTTATTTATATATTAATCATGGCATAAACAGTAATATTCTTTGAACATGATAAATATTCAGGGCAAAAGCAGAGCCATAACTTTGTGTTAAATAGTAAAATCTGGAAATGCCAATGAGATGTATGCATACTACATGACTAATCAAGGGCCATAAATCTGAGTTATAAGTATCTGACTGGAACAAGGCGACTATATGCACATCTCCTCTTAGTATCCCATAAAGTTTCATTGAATTCCAGCCGGTGGTAGCAGAGAAGTAGCGAGATAACAAATATTTTTCTATATGGATACTGCATGACTAATCAAGGGCCATAACTCTAAGTTAAAGTGTCTGACCGGAACAAGCCCATGATATGCGCATCTCCTCTTGGTAGTGCGGAAACGATTTTTACTCTATATGCATACTACATAACTAATCAAGGGCCATAACTCTGAGTTAAAGGGTCTGACCGGAACAAGCCGACGATATGCGCATCTCCTCTTAATATTGATGATTCCTATAAAGTTTCGTTGAATTCCAGCCAGTAGTTGCAGAGAACTACTCCGGAAATGATTTTTACTCCATATGCATATTGCAAAACTAATCAAGGGCCACAACTCTGAGTTAAAGTGTCTGACCCGAACAAGCCGACGACATGCGCATCTCCTCTTGGTATTGAAGGTTCCCATAAAATTTCGTTGAATTCCAGCCAGTAGTTGCAGAGAAGTAGCGCGGAAACGATTTTTACTCCATATGCATACTGCATATCTAATCAAGGGCCATAACTCTGAGTTAAAGTGTCCGCCTGGAACAAGCCGATGATATGCGCATCTCCTCTTGGTATTGATGATTCCCATAAAGTTTCGTTGAATTCCAGCCAGTAGTTGCAGAGAAGTAGCGCGGAAACGATTTTTACTCTATATGCATACTACATAACTAATCAAGGGCAATAACTCTGAGTTAAAGTGTCTGACCGGAACAAGCCGACGATATGCGCATCTCCTCTTGATATTGATGATTCCCATAAAGTTTCGTTGAATTCCAGCCAGTAGTTGCAGAGAACTACTCCGGAAACGAAATTCGGACGGACGGACGGACGGATGGACGGACGGACGGACGAACGGACGGTCAGATGCGCATCTCCTCTTGATATTGATGATTCCCATAAAGTTTCGTTGAATTCCAGCCAGTAGTTGCAGAGAACTACTCCGGAAACGAAATTCGGACGGACGGATGGACGGACGGACGGACGGACAACGCCAAAACTATACCCCCCTCCCGATTCCATCGGCGGGGGATAATTATGGAGCTACCCGTGCACGCAGGAATATTTATCAACACGTCGTTTTCATTTGCGCTATCTTACTACTGGCATGTAAACGACCAACCAAGAACTTGACAAAGAAGGGTGACGACATTGCGTCAAGTAACAAGACACTGCAAATCCTTTTCATGTACAAGCAGGAGGAAAAAGTAAATGATAATTTCAAGACACCATGATCCGATGATCAAAGCTCGTGTCGTCCGCCGGCGATAAAGGACTGCTCAACAAAAATGCAATTTATTGTTTTACACCTGATGTTCTTTAACGGACTTTGTATGTACAATTTTTTTTAAAAAAATATTTTCAATTGTTTAAGTTTATATTTTATGGTGTAAGTATCTTATTCATATTCATGAATTGTTTACTTATAGGCCTAACGAGGCCGGATGTTGTTATTTGTAGTTTCCCTATATTGTACATAACATAATGTCACTCTAATTAAATGTCTCTATAATACAGGCGTGTATTTACAAAGTATTTTAGTATATAAAGAAATTAATTTCTTGAAAGAACTATTATATAAGGCGTTTAAAAAACAGCAACAGTAGCTTCTCCCGACTGATTTGAAGGGTAGGTAAGAATGTTGAATCGAGAAACTTTTTGAATGATTTTGGAATAATTGCTTTGATACTAACATAAACATTTATACTAACAAAATGACAGATAAATTATTAGATATTGCCAAAGATTGTATTCCTAATAAGATGATATATGTTCGCCCTACCGATGTTCCGTGGATAACAAGTACTATACGAAGTCAAATACGAATAAGTAAACGATATTATAAAAAAGCTAAAGTTAAACAAACAACAACTCACTGGCAAAAATTCAGACAATTTAGAAATAAATCTACGTTACTGATCAGGGAAACAAAATCAAATTATTACTGTTATATGGCAAATAAACTTAAAGAACAATCATTATCTTCTAAGGATTGGTGGAAAACTCTAAAAACATTTATTTCATCTACAACCAGTCAAACAATACCCCCACTTAAAAGCAAGGCAAACAAATTACATTTTTCTTACAAAGAGAAGGCAAATCTCCTAAATGAATATTTTCTTCAGCAGATACAAGTCGACAACTCAGATAAAGCTGTCCCCGATCTTGGTCCTCGATTGAATGGAAATATATTATCTGAACTGGTTCTTACTCCAGACGAAACACAATCAGTCCTTAAATCTCTTAAAAACCAACAAAGCATCTGGTCCTGATGGAATCATTACTACGATTCTAAAAGAAGCTTCTCAAGAACTTTCTGTTCCCTTATGTAACTTATTAAACTACTCTCTCCAAAGTTGTATCATACCATCTTCTTGGAAAGAAGCTAATGTAACTGTAATTTTCAAAAAAGTTGATCCATCTTTACCTTGTAACTATCGTCCTATTTCACTTCTTAACACCATGGAGAAAATATTTGTAAGACTTATATTCAAACATGTCTTTAACCATACGCAGGAGAACAACTTCCTTACTTCAGTTCAATCAGGATATATACCAGGCGATTCAGTAGTCAATAAATTAGTGTCTATTCACGATACTCTTTGCAAAGCCCTTGATAACGGGCTATTGGCTAGTACGAGTTATTTTCTTTGACATCAGTAAAGCTTTCGACCAGGTTTGGCATAAGGGTTAACTTACTAAATTGAAACATGCTGGAATTTCTGGAAAGGTCTATACTTTATATATTCCAATATTTAAGAGATAGACAATAACGTGTTGTCCTTTCTAACTCTAAATCATTTATTGGTTATCTTTCAGCTGGTGTTCCCAAAGGCTCAATTTTTGGTCCTCTTCTCTTTCTCATATTTATTAACGATATTGTTGAAGATATACAATCTTGTATAAATTTATTCGCTGATGACACTAGTCTTTATCTTGTTGTTGAAAATCCACAACCAGCTCCTATCACATTACAGTCGGATAAAGACATAATTTCATTATGGGCAGATACATGGCTTGTTTCATTTAGTCCTTCTAAATCTGAGTCTTTGTTATTCACTAGAAAGAGATATCCAAATCAACATCCAGAACTACAAATGAATTATCAGACTATTACTGAAGTTTCTGACCACAAACATCTTGGAGTTTATATTTCGAATAACTGCACATGGCACTCACATATAGATTATATAACAAATAAAGCATGGAATAGAGTAAATATTATGAGAAATCTTACATTTCGCCTAGATAGAAAATCACTAGAGACAATTTACACTTCTTTCATTCGTCCATTACTTGAATATGCTGATGTTATATGGGGAAATGCTACAAATTTTGAATTAGATAAACTTAACAAAATCCAAAACGAATGTACTCGTATTGCTTCCGAATGTACAAGACTTGTTTCACTCGAAAATCTTTCAAATGAAATAAACTGGGAATCTCTCGAAGAAAGACGATATATTCATAGAATGATCTTATTTTTTAAAATTCAAAATGGACTAGCTCCAGATTATCTTTTCACAATTCTCCCAAAAGCAACTAATGATAGGTACAACCTAAGAAATATTGACAATATTCTCGGAATATATGCAAGTACAACACTTTATTTTAACTCATTTTTTTCCGACTGCAATAAGGGAATGAAATAATCTTCCACACGATGTCCGTTACCTTCAAACTCTCACATCATTCAAACAAAATTTTAAGAAAAACAAACGACACACGCATATTATTTTTCAGGTGAAAGAAAACTTCAAATTCTTCGTACAAGACTTCGAACAAAGTGTAGTTCTCTAAACTACCATTTGTTTTTGAAAAACATAACTGCATTGCATTTATGTCTTTGTTGCCAAATAGAAAATACCGGTAACTTTCATTTCTTCTTCGAGTGTACACAATTTGACACTGCTTGACAAAAGTTACCTCGAAATTTGAATAATGTTGTCATTGATTTAAATGTTCACCATTTAGCTTTTTTCTCACGTACACACATCCAAGAGACAAAAAGATTCATTTAACACCCAAACACTGAATCATTATATTTCTATACGTAATACCTCATTATCTATCTGTCTCCCTCTTCACTACCTTTTCACCTTTCTGTGTTCTTTTCAAATACTATTCTATTTAGTATGTTTATATTTTTATAAATTTTAATTCGATCTAATAGATATATTTATTCTAAATATATTCAATGGAACAAATACTATGTTTCTTAAAGCATTTAAATACATATCAAATTAAGTGTTTTCAGTTTTCTAATATAAACTCGTGATTTTTGTTTTTTATATTATATTCGTCTCAGATTATAAAATATGTAATGATTTAAGCGCCTTTTACATGTCAGTTACTCACTTAGGAGAAGAATTTTATAAGACACATTGTCTTTCATTCTAATCCTGTTTTTTTAAGAATATTTGAATTGCTCTCTATATATTGTAAATTGTAACATGTATATATTTTCTGAGAAATAAAATTTGTTTAAACCAAACTAATGATTTTACCCGAATATATCTCTCCTAAGGAAATATGTCTTATTAGTGATAATCAAAAAAATATTGATAAATGATCTTTCATAATTCGAAAATCGCTTTTCATTAATACTTATAGTTGGTTTAAAAGCGTCACCGCGATGATTAATTCTTAAGTAAAGGAAATTTAAAGAAGCATTTCAAATTTGGTCCCCTAAAATTATTATACTTTCTGACGAGTCTTTAAATTGTCTCATAGGAACTTCAGACAACAACAATTTTAATACAATAAACGGCGTTAACCAAAACAAAATAACTCAATATCTTTTATCATTCACAGGAGGTAAGAATAAGGTCACGCGAAATGTCACTCGACAATGTTGACGTCAAACGCTTGCGAATCTGCCTCTATAGAACAGTTGATATCGTAAAACCAATATCCCTGGAGGCATCTTTCTTCATGCGCATTGCCAACTAACACATTATACAATAAATAGACGCAAGTAAAGGGAAGTTTTAAATTAATATTTGTGTAGATAGCAAAATTTCAAAATATTTCTCATCATTTTTCGTCCTCTTTTGTTTTAATAAAAATAATTATCTACGCACTGGCATTAAATGGTAACCGGCCCAGCATGTAATGTCATGTAAAATCTTCGCCATCAAATACTTTTTATGAATTATATTGAATATACCATTTTAAATGTCTTAAATAACAGTAATGTATCAGTGTCAACGGGGATGATGATTCCAAGAAAAAAAAACTATTGCCACGGCATTAGTTGCGCGCTAACACCGTGAGGCAAAATGCATGCGCGTAAGGCAAAACATTTCAGCTAAATCCATTATTATTTAGAACGTATAGGATGAAAAAGGCATGCACTCAACATACAGCAATTAATAACAACAATACTGTTGATCTATCGCAATTTACCAGCTTGTTGCTTCGTAGCCTCGGCTTATTATTTGTGGCTATAAGATATTGTCTCGTGGCCACGACTTATTATCTTGTGGTCTTGAGGCCTCAGGATATCACCTCGCGGCCACGACTAATAATCTTATGGCCAAAACTCATTATATTATGTCCTCAAGATGTTGTCTTGTGCCAACAACTTATTTTAGGCAAAGAAAAAAGTCGCTTCATATAGAAAGAAAGTTAATATAACACAGGTCATAGTTAAGCGGTGGGTCAAACGTGGTGCATTCGCAACAGAACCAGTAGAAAAATATGGCTTTCTGTTAAACCCCACCCACCCCTCCCCCGTGGATTCGAATCCCTTTAGAGACTTGTATTTAGATAATTTTTATTGAAGATAACATATTACGATGTTACACTGAAAGATACGTGTTTCAAAGACATATTCAAATCTGTAAGATGTTTCAATATTGTAAGATGTTTCTTCTTTGATTATGTTTGTTAATATTCCAAAAGTACGACTGTGACCTCTTCTAAAGTTACATAAAATACAATAAGATAACTTATTGTGTGCGTGTGTGTAAATGATTAAGATGACTTAAAGCATGGTCATTTATACATCAGATCTGATATCTTAACTTAATACATGTATACATAATACCAGTCAAGGACCGCAATGATGTAACCCATGTCCGCCATGCGGCGCTAAATACATCATAGTACATTGAATCACAAATTTTGTAATTCGTCATTTAACATACACAATTATTTTTGTCTAAAATGATGTTCTTTAATGGAAATCTAAATATTTTTTGTCTTAATAAAGACCCAGTCAAGTCTGTTTCTGCCATATATACCTTTATTTCTTTGACAAGTTTATGAGATAAATAACGAAATTTATTATCTTATAATGATTAATATTTCATTAATATATAACTTTGTTTATGTGAATGTCTCCACTAAAGATAAAGCGACCATTTTCATTGGCTAAAATTGTCGTGGCCTCAAGAAATAAGTGGTGACCTCAATATAATAAGTTGTGACCACAGGATAATATCTTAAGGCTATAAAATAATATCTAGCGGTCTCAAGATAATAAGTTCTGGCCACAATGTAATATGTCGTGACCACGAGAAATATCTTAAGTTTCAAGATAATAAATTCTGGCCACAAGATATGGATAGAGACCGATGAATGATATAGCCAGTAGATTGCAAAGACAGAGCCCGAGCATTCCCCTAAATTATTTAGCCAGCAGGGTCGTATAATTAACACACACTTTGTACCTATCATTTTTCCATCTTGTTATTCATTCATAATTTATTTTAACTTTTATGTGTTAAACTAATAACAATCAGTTGAACGAGAGAAACAAATGTCCCACTGAGGCGCAGCAATGTACGCCCAATGGCAATTTTACACGAAGGTATCATGGTTAAAGATCGGAGATAATTAAACATTGTTATGACTTGATTTCATTTGTTAAAAAAAGTTAAATAAAGGCTATAATTAGTTGTTTGCGGAGAAAACAAAATTTGACCTGTGTTTTGATATTGCATACCTGTATGCCAAATATAAATTCATAAAACCAATATTTCCACACAAAAAAAAACGGAAAAGGGGCATAACTCTTTATTTTTGCAATGCAAATCCAACATAACTTATGTTTTGATTAACTTCAAAGTTTTTCAGCTGAAACCAATAATTTCAAGTAAAAAATGCTTTAAAAGGGGCATGCGTCTATTGATAATGAGTTGATTGCAGCAATAATGAAATCTGGACCGTGTTTTGATATACACCTTCCCTGAATCCTCTGGAAATCAGTTATTTAACTTGAAAGTTACTGCTTTAAAAGGGACATAACTCTATTTATGTCATCTTTCTTCATGCGCATTGCCAACTAACACATTATACAATAAATAGACGCAAGTAAAGGAAAGTTTTAAATTAATATTTGTGTAGATAACAAAATTTCAAAATATTTCTCATCATTTTTCGTCCTCTTTTGTTTGAATAAAAATAATTATCTACGCACTGGCAGTAAATGGTAACCGGCCCAGCATGTAATGGCATGTAAAATCATCGCCATCAAATACTTTGTATGAATTATATTGAATATACTATTTTTAAATGTCTTAAATGACAGCAATGTATCAGTGTCAACGCGGATGATGATTCCAAATAAAATACTATATCCACGGCATTAGTTGCACGCAAACACCGTGAGGCAAAACGCACATTATTATTTAGAACATACAGCAATTAATAACAACAATATTGTAGATCTATCGCAATTTACCAGCCAAAACACGACTTAAATACATGCTTTGCATTTCATGGCACCATGATAGCTCTACGGTGGCATAGAGGTGACATTTGCAGTATTTTTTAATCGTGGTGGCCACAATTTGATATCTTGTGGCATCAAAATATTATCTTGTGGTCACGGTTTATTATCTGGACTGTGGATACAACTTATCATCTTGTTGCTTCAAGATATTATCTCGTTGCCTCGGCTTGTTATTTTTGGCTATACGATATTGTCTCGTGGCCACGACTTATCATCGTGTGGTCACATCTTATTATCTTGAGGCCTCAGGACATTATCTCGTGGCTACGACTGATTATCTTATGGCCACAACTCATTATATTGTGGCCTCAAGATATCATATTGTGCCAACAACTTATTTTAGGCAAAGAAAATGGTCGTTTCATTTAGATTACTCTGCGGTGCACCAAATGCTGCGGAAGTGGTGCATTTGCAACAGGACCAGTGGAAAAATATATCTTCCTGTTCGACCCCTCCCCCCCCCCCGTGGATTCGAATCCCTTTAGAGACTTGTATCTTGGTAATTATCATTGAAGATATATATTTCGATGTTACACTGAAAGATACCTGTTTCAAAGACATATTCAATTCTTTAAGATGTTTCTTCTTTGATTATGTTTGTTAATATTCCAAAAGTACGACTGTGACCTTTTCTTAAGTTAGATAAAAATGAAATAAGAAAACCTATTGTGTGCATGTGTGTAAATGATTAAGATGACTGAAAGCATGGTCATTTATACATCAGATCTGATATCTTAAATTAATACATGTATACATTATATCAGTCAAGGACCGCAATGATGTAGCCCATGTCCGCCATGCGGCGCTAAATACATCATAGTACATTGAATCACAAATTTTGTAAGTCGTCATTTAACATACACAAATATTTTTGTCTAAAATGATGTTCTTTAATGGAAATCTAAATATTTTTTGTCTTAATAAAGACTCAGTCAAGTCTGTTTCTGCCATATATACCTTTATTTCTTTGACAAGTTTATGAGATAAATAACGAAATTTATTATCTTATAATGATTCATATTTCATTAATATATAACTTTGTTTATGTGAATGTCTCCACTAAAGATAAAGCGACCATTTTCATTGGCTAAAATTGTCGTGGCCTCAAGACAATATGTCGTGACCACAAGAAATAAGTGGTGACCTCAATATAATAAGTTGTGACCACAGGATAATATCTTAAGGCTATAAAATAATATCTAGCGGTCTCAAGATAATAAGTTCTGGCCACAATGTAATATGTCGTGACCACGAGAAATATCTTAAGTTTCAAGATAATAAATTCTGGCCACAAAATATGGATAGAGACCGATGAATGATATAGCCAGTAGATTGCAAAGACAGAGCCCGAGCATTCCCCTAAATTATTTAGCCAGCAGGGTCGTATAATTAACACACACTTTGTACCTATCATTTGTCCATCTTGTTATTCATTCATAATTTATTTTAACTTTTATGTGTTAAACTAATAACAATCAGTTGAACGAGAGAAACAAATGCCCCACTGAGGCGCAGCAATGTACGCCCAATGGCAATTTTACACGAAGGTATCATGGTTAAAGATCGGAGATAATTGAACATTGTTCTGACTTGATTTCATTTGTTAAAAAAAAGTTAAATAAAGGCTATAAATAGTTGTTTGCGGAGAAAACAAAATTTGACCTGTGTTTTGATATTGCATACCTCTATGCCAAATATAAATTCATAAAACCAATATTTCCACACAAAAAAACGGAAAAGGGGCATAACTCTTTATTTTTGCAATGCAAATCGAACATAACTTATGTTTTGATTAACATACCTGCATGCCAAACGCATGTACATGTATAAACAAAATCATTGAAATACTTCAAAGTTTTTCAGCTGAAACCAATAATTTCAAGTAAAAAATGCTTTAAAAGGGGCATGCGTCTATTGATAATGAGTTGATTGCAGCAATAATGAAATCTGGACCGTGTTTTGATATACACCTTCCCTGAATCCTCTGGAAATCAGTTATTTAACTTGAAAGTTACTGCTTTAAAAGGGACATAACTCTATTTATGATGAATTGATTGCAGTGAAAAAGGTACTATACTTATGTTTTGATATAACATACCTACATGCCAAATTTAAACACAATCACTGAAAATCCTTTAAAGGTTATTCTACTGAAACCATTTTTTTTTTCACGTAAAAATTGCTTTAAAAAGAGGATAACTTATATAACAATAAGTTGATTGCGGCAAAAATCGAACGTTGCATAAGTTTTGACATAACATACCTACATGCTAAATATAAACACAATCACTGAAATTATTTTCAGGTTATTCTGCGAGAACAAATAATTTCACTTAAAAATCGCATGAGAGGGACAGTACTCTTTTGGTAGTGATTTAATTACAGTATAATTCGAACTTGACCTGAGTTTTTATATAACACACATGCCAAATACAAATCAAAATCACTGAAATCCATCAAAAGTTGTGCTGCGGAAACTAATTGTCTTCAGACAGACAAACAGACGGACGGACGAACGGACAACGCGGTACCATAATACGAGTACATCCCGAAGGTTATTGGCGTATAAAAAAAATAATGAAATTTGTCACTTTTCAACATTAATCAATTATTTCAATTGCCCTTTACATTACTGTGTCTCGCATACATACATATTTGATTTGTCTATCAATCTTTTTTTTAAAGTAATTTCTATTTACGTCAATACAAAGTAAGTAAAAACCTTACTCGTAATATATTTAGCCAATAATTGCTTGTTCAGTCACCTATACTTTATTTATGAATTATCAGATATTTTTACAGAACAAAAAATCGGTCAGACTGAATTGAACAGTTTTAAATTACTGAAAACAAACGAATCAATGTAGTACGAAAAGTAGACATTACCAAACTATAAACGATAAAACAATTTTGAGGTCATATAACATAACCCCGGGGACACATGCTTCTAGTGCCGTCGTTACAAATCTCCGTATCTATGCGTTTCTTTCTGGTGCTATTTATAACTCACATTTCCAATGCTAATAGTCAGTCTTTCATATTTAGCTTCTATATCGTCTGTTATGCTGCTGGATTTTCCGCTAGCGCCTATACAATCAATAGTCAGAACAACTTGTTACTAAAAATAGACATGTTGTCCGCGATTATTGGAAATTGCCTTCGTCGCCCACGCACGGGATTGAGCTCAATGCGCAATATTTGTAATAACGCCTGATATATTGCAGATATGAAATATTACAACTAATAACCGGCACAGGACTCCGAGTAGCAAACTTTTATTCAACGTTTTCAGATAATGGTACTTGTAGAAAAAATATTAATTATACATGCTAGAAGTCTCAGCTATAGACAGGCTATTTATAGATGCAAGGTTAAAATTAATTCTTTTTTTTATTAGGATACATATTTTATTTATTCAAATCACTCTTGGATATTTCAAGATATATTTAAAGAAGTTTTTTAAGTGATGGAATCGTATTAAGTAGATTTAACCAATTCTTGAGTAAATGAGAAAGATGAGACATGCTGCCACTTATAAAACATACTTTAAAGCGGCCTTCAGCTTTTCTTAAGGTTAAATATGTTATTTTTAGATACATCGCTTCAGTTAATTGTCAAATCAAAAGATTAAGGTGGGAAATGAATTGTGCCAACGTAAAATGCATAAACAATAAGGAAACCCCTCAATATCTCTAATCTAACGGTCCGCTCTCTAGATCAAAATTTTAGTAAAGAGGACGATTCGTTCCCCGATCTTCTATTTTTAGAAACGAATGTCACTACGGGTTATAAATAGCTCTCGGGACGCTGTTTTGAAGAAGGCTTAACAGTTATGTGATGCACTTTTCCAAAATGATATTGCTAAAATACTTAGTTTGAAACAACACATAATTGTTTTTCCAAACTGAAGGCCGCTTTAACGCCTACCACGTTAAATATATATAAACATGTACATGTAATATATCGAATGGACTTGTCGACGGATCTGCCGGCTGATCTTGGTCTGCACTGGTCGCATTGATTTAATATGTTTCAATCTGCAGAAAAAGGGTTAAAAAATGTGTAATTTTGTGAGGTTTTGTTTTGATTAAAGTGTTTATCTAATGAAAACAGCTTATTAATAAAAACACGTATAAAAGATGTGAAGATGTGATACCTTAATAGTGTAATATAGTATTGCTTGAAGTATAAACATGTATTTTACAAAATCTATCTTTGTTTTAACCGAAGGATTTCTTCCAAATATATTTTCAAAGTTCTAACTATTTCTCCTTCTAATATACATGTATATAATATATAGAATTATTTTGTTCATGAATTTATTTTAAGTATCATCTGTTAAACAAAATTTGGACAAAGTCTTATCAGTCCTAAAAATTGTGAACGTATTTTGGAAAAACATGTAAAAGAATTAATATATAAATGTGAAATTGATTACAAAGGTAAGGCTAGTTTTGGCTTTTTATTAAAATTATGCTTATGTGTTTTAATTTACAATAGGTAGAATTATGAAAACAATGTACAGCACATCTGTTATTAATGAAATTTCACGTTTTACTTTGAAGATTTTTAATTCAGAAAAAAAGACAAAATGTTTTATACTGTACATTAAAATATAAATCAGTATCTGGAACTCTTGTTAATAATTACAAAAGTTCGAAAAAAAAAGATGGGGGATTTTACAGATAACAGGCAACGTTCTATTTTAATTTGTTGTTGTTGTTGTTGTTGTTTATTGTTACGCAAAAAGTATATAGGGAATATTTTATAGAATATTTAAATATATGTTTTTTTTTCTATAAATACAGGCATAATTTTCAACAAGTGGTACGAAAATAAATATTTCCCTAGTGCCGGTAGCCAGGAGTGAAATATGATAATCTTTATACCATGAGATGAAAATAGATCCCGTATTTATATATTTATAGAAAAAAAAATCTTGAATTTCTGGTTATTTCTAGACAATTTTTCTGATTTTTTAGCTTACGATTTGAAAGAATTCTCCTTTAATTTTATGTAATGGCTGAATTAAGATGAAAGAAGTCCGGCAAGACACCAGTGAAAATACTGAAAATGTTTTACTGCAGTGAAAACAATACATGTAGTGACATTACGGAAAAAGAGAAAAAATGTATTTTATTTCATCAATATTTCTCAATATTATATTAGTTTATAATAATTGCTGTCTTTATTATTGTTGACCGCTTTCAAACATTTAATGTTTGCATTATCTTAACATAAATATCTTTAAAATTCATTTTTTTTAAATCACTATCAGGTGGGCTCAACTCAGTCATAAAAATAATTTTAGACAAGAAAATAATTTTTGAAAAAAGAGGAAATATACAAAAATATTTTTTATTTTGATCACGTACTAATTTTTTTTCGTTTAAACACAACTCTCTTAAATGTTTACAATACAATATTACAATACATTTATATTACAATCAGGATTGATTGGAAAGCTTAATAATTAAGTTAAATATATGAACATTTCCTAAATGAAAAGGGTCCACTCATATAAAGATCACAGTAAAAAGGTACACAATGTATTTTAAAATGGCATACCATTTACATAGGATTTATTCTATATTTCAGTGTAATGATGTACAACTAAACATTATTTATAATACGGACATAATTTACCTTTACTACCCAAAGTTAAAATCTAACAATCACAGGGGAGTTAAGTAAATTCTGAGTAAATTCATGTATTTTACACGTGATTATAAACGATGCTAGATAAACGTAACAATTTCTTCTTGCATCATCTCAAAAACAAGTGAATTAAAAAGTAAACATTCTTTCAAAAAAAACTTCAAATGCACTTTTATAAAGATTAAGACAATAAAGAACTAGTTTATTTCCGAGTAATTTATTTAAGAACCTTTTATAGTTGTTACTGCTATATAAAAAAATTCGGTTAAAGTTACGAAATATTAGGAACAGTGACAGAATTAGAAAAATAAACATTACATGATGACGTCATTATGTAAGAGAATAAGAGATAGTCTAGCATCAAGTCAGGCCACTCCTCAATGAAATAGGCGGGCCTGATAGTCAATCATAGGGATATTAGAACTTAAAATAAAATAATACAAGAATACAAGACGAAAATAGGCACAACATGCAATGTTTATTAGATAAAAAAGTGACATACATTTGAAAATAATTGTAGTTATTTATGTTGCTGTTGTTGTTTTGCTTGTTTTAATGTCGATCTATTTATTGTTGTTGATGATTTGTTGTTATCTTAAATGTTGCTTTACGTTTCATTTGATTCTGTATTTATGTTTTTTCTGTTGATCTGTTGTTGTTGTTTCGGAAATTCAAAAGTAAGGATAACACCACTTACTCTTACCAAAAATGGCCAGTAAAGGTCGCTATGCTTCTTTAATGCTGCTTTACGGTAAAATTGCTAATAATTTACTGTTGTTTTTAAAATATGAGATGATATATATCTATTTCACGTTGATGTTTAGAGTGTTTTCAGAAACTAATGGGCACATACAGCTTTTCATTACTTTTATTATTTTCAAGGCAATATAAGACTTTTTTTCAAATATTAGCAAAAAGCTCATTTCTTTTTCAGATTTTAACCCAAATTTCAATCAGCATAGCATATTAAGTTGAATTATTCTTGCATATAAAAAACAAGTTATTTATAGAAATTATTTATAAATGTTTTCTTTTCATTTTGGATCTATGCAATAAAGTGAGCTTTACTTTTATAATTATTTTTTTTCATCTTAAACAAACACACGTTTAAAACAGATTCCATTTTTTACGGAATGAAGAATTGCACCTTTAATATGTACTTGCATATGATAACATGAAATAAAACTATTTCAAATATTTACAAGTTATAAAAATATAAACTACTAAAAATTATTCAAATGCACGGACTGGAACTCAAACCCCGGATCTCTCACATTTTAAGCAAGCACCTTATACAGTTATAAGGAAAAGTCAAAAACATACCAAATGATTCTACATTTAGAATAAGCATGCCTCTATGAAAGTTGTGGAATATGCCAAAACATGCCGAAATGAGCGTTCTTATGTTTTTGCATTCGATATACAACTGTATTACAATTATTGTTGTTGTAAAACTAATTCAAAATATCCTAAGTTTAACAGCATTTTTATAACTTGAAAAATTGAAGAAGAAAAAAATGACCATAAACCTGAATCAACTCTACGTAAATATACATTCATCGTTTTATTTCAGATAATATCTTTTAGTACATTTAGCAATGATCGTTTGGTTCAGTTTACAAACAAGTATAAAATGAAATTTGGCTTCAATATCTTGCAAATTACAAAGGTGACACATATGTTTCTATCGTTTGAATCTATTCCTATGTGTGCACATTTTAATATGCTGTCTAGATTTGTCATACAAAACAATCAACTAACAAAAATATAACATGACGTGTACATACAAATTATTTAGGATATTAAAATCCCTTTTGTTTGAAAATAAAAATAACTCTTTGCTTAAAAATTAGAAAAACAATCTTGAATCATTAAGTTGTGGGCAATTTAAAAAATCAAAAACATCATATTTCTCAATAATCACTTTAGTGTTAAAAAGCAAAATATTTGTTGAAACTAAAACAACAAAACCGCATTGGTTGAAGTACTTGCTAAAACATATTAGATGACAAAAATGTTTTATTTATAAAATGTTTATTGAATAAGACTATTTTCAATAAATCAGAATTAACTTGTAACCTTGTGTTGAAACATCTTACTTTTTAGTTCCAGTTTTTTGTCTATCGTTTTTTGGAATTAGGTTTTCAATATAAGGCTAAAAAATAAAATCCTGTGTCCCAGACAACCCGACCCTACAAAGCACAAACCTGCCAACCAGAAAATGTTGAAATATGTTAACTTTGAAATATATTTGTCTCTTCCTTCAAACACACATTTATTCAAAACTAAAACATTTTGTTGAAAATGGTAAGACAGTTATTAAAGTTTACAATGACACTAATATGGGTTCATATTTATATATAAATATATGGAGTCACCACATAAAAGAAAATAAACATTTTGTCTCAAAATAAATTTGAACGAACATGTTTCTTATTCAAGGATTACTATAGAAGAATTATGCTAAACTGGTGTTTTTTTAATATGAAATTTCAATAATCGTCTTAATTAAAGAATTAAATAAAGATGTCTAAATAAAGAAACTATATATATATTGAAAAAATGCGATACATAAAGAACTACATTCAATGCAAACATACGAGCAGATAATAATCAAGGGGCAGGGTGTGAAGTGGTTGTACACTTGGTTCAAGCCAGCGAAATACATGTAGTTGCAAACTTGTCAAAAAGGCAACCGAGTCATGAAAATTTATAATGCCAACACAAAGTTTCTCCAGGCAATTGGGTTTATACGAATGTTATTTTGAATTTTTGAATATGCCCATTATTTAAGACAATGTTTATGACACACTCGGTTTTAGGGCCTAGCTTCCTATCTTCTTATTCGACGAAGTTTTTGAAGATATGAACTGGTCATGTGTATATTTTGAGATTTGACAAGCGACTTTTCTGGTCGGTTTTCTTTTCATTTATATATATTTGTTAGTTTTTAAGTTTATAAAAAAGACAAAACGTTTTTAATTTACATGCCCCAAATAAAGTTCTCATACACAAAAAATATCTTGTTCAAGCCCATTTTGGTTGCAAACTTGTACTTCAAGCAATTTTGGTGGCAAACTTATTTTATTTTTTTAAATCAAATATAACACTGCAAAGAGTTTCAACAAAGATCATGTTTATAAATCACATATATTTCCTTGACAAGTTTATACAATTGTGTTATTCTACTTGCTTGTTATAAATGTTTTATATATATACTGAACAAAGAAAGAAAATTCCCCTTTGTTGAAGCGGAGATATAGTGTTATTTAAAAAAAATCAAAATGCCAAATGAGCTTCATATATTTGGTTAAAATCAAATTTTACCTCGATTTTAACTCGTTTTGCAGGAGAAACCCGCTGAATGTGATAATCACGTGCATGCACGAACCAGTTAATTCTTGTATATGTATTATGAAACATTTCAGTGTAATTTTATAGACTTTCATGTCAAAAAGATTAAGACGTTTAAAAATCAGTTTGCTTTATTTTTGATATGCCTAGAATTAAGTTTTCAAGCAACATGGCGTACAGAAGATCGGAGGATCGGAATCGTAGTGGACGTCCTCGCGTCCCGACACGTGTCCAATACCGCTATAATCGGAATATCCACCGCAATCGCTGCCACACTGCCACAGCTACTGCTATTCACACCTCTTGTATACATAACAACCGTATAATATCTGCCTTAACTGTGCGAAATCACTTGCACGAGGGTGGGCTACATGGACGTCGACCATAAGTTGATTGTGTTTTGAGGCGACGTCACCTTTAATTTGACAGGTTCACACCAACACTGACTTAGACAACAATGAAATAGCGTTCTTTTCTCTGACGAGTCGTGGTTTTCCATCCATTTCAACATGATAGTCCCACAAGCCATACAGTTAGACACTGTGAATTTCCTCAGGGCGGATAACATTGCATTTATTAATGACTGGGCTGCCAAACGCCCTGACCTAATCCCGTTGAACACCTTTGAGATAATTTGAACCAGCACGTTAGACTCTGTCCTATTCCATCATCAAACGTCAAACAGCTAAGACAAGCCTTAATTCAGGAATAGAACCACATTCCATAAGCCGAAATCAATAAGCTGATCCGTTCTGTTCGCCAACAATGCCAGGCAGTCCTTTATATTGAAGGTGGTCATACCCGATACTAATTTGTGATTTTGTTGAGCGACACCTTCTGCAGTTTAACTACCATTTCATTACTTTTGGAATAAACCCTCAGCAATATTTTTTTCACAATCGCAAAAAATACTCTATTAACTTTCATCCTGATTTTTATAAATGTGTATATCTGCACCTAAATACAGGGAAAGTTTCTTTTTTGGTTCAGTATATAGGGCTTTGGCACTTTCAGGCGTTTCCTTAGTTCGTCATTTAGTTAGTAATCGTACGTCCACGTTTTGGCCTGCCTTTTGTGACCCTATCTGTGTTTTAGTGTCTTACTGGGTGCATTTGAGATGGTCCAGTGTGGCTAGATTTAGCCGAAGTCTGCATTCTTTAAACGTCGCCCCTGCTTTGATGATCTTTGTTCTTATATTTTTCCAGTTTCACAGCCATAATACAAATAAATGTGTACCCTAACTGTATGTTTCTCCTCAGTTCTTTATTGAAGAAGAAGATATTTAATAATTTAATGTTAAGTTATCAACTAGCTTAACAGAAGTTTTACAAGATCAAAATTGAAATGAAAGTTGACAATACTAGTATTGAAAAAAGTGTCAATAAAACTGCTTATAAAACATCTATCAAGAATATTAAAAGGCAGGGACATAATCGAGGTATGAATAAAGACTTTTGATGTTACTGGGCATTTTTTTAAATGTACCAAAAGCACAAGAAAAGTCAATATATTTGTTTGTTTGGTTTTTTTCGTATATCACATGTTCATTTTTATTTTTATTGTGAGCTACGCCACACCTGAAAATAGTACATCTGATATTTACTATTTACCAAGTCGTGATCTCGCACTGATACAAAACAAATATGCCTTATGTAATGTTTGTACATATTACTTATTTTGGGCTGTTTTTTTTAATTGTGTTGCAGAACGAAGAAGGAAAATTCAAATTAACAACGGATGGAAATTGACCATTAATTCTTATTAGATCAATTGTTTCTTAGTAATTTGTGATTTGAGTAATTATCTTTGACGGATATTACTTATTTAAAATCACTAATCTTGATAGTTTCATAGTTTCAAAGAAGAAGATCTAACATTCACGTTAGTTCATATTCACTTTTCTTGTAATTTTAAAACTTAATCAAAGATATTTATTGATACACAATATACTTTTCTAATATTTTTCATGAAATTTTCATTTAAATTCCCGCTAGAATCTACGAATTCTTAATATATCCACAAGAAGTTGAAATTAGCATGTAGTTATATTTGCTTATTATTGGACAAGAAATAAAAATACTCAAATATTACGGATAATTCTTTCATCAAAAGATAGTTCTGTCAACTAAATATAAAAAATGATGCTTAAGTTTGCAACCAAAAATGCATAAAGTTCAAGTTTGCAACCAAAATGCGCTTGAAAAAGATTTTTTTGTGTTTTGAAACTTTTTTAGGACTTGTAAATTCAAACATTGTTTATAGTATTGACAAATATTTTGTTTTGTTTGGTGAATTTCAAAACTTACAGATATAAATAAATTAGTAGAAAACCCGACCAGAAAAGCCACTTGTCAAATCTAAAACATGAACATGACCAGTTTATATCTTCAATAACTTTGCTAAATCAAAAGTTAAAAAGCTGAAAACCGAGTGTGTCAGAAACATTGCTTTAAGGAATGGGCATATTAAAGAAATCATGCAAACCCACTTTACTGGATAAAATACGTTCGGGTGTTATACATTTTTATGATTCGGTAGCCATTTTGCAACTATTTTGCTACGCAACCACTTCACGTCCAGCCCCTTCATAATACATATTATTTCATGATCTTAAAATAGCTGCTACAGACAACAAAACAATCTATAGCATTATTAGAAGATATTCACCGGGGTTTTGTTGACTACTGTTTGAACCAATGAGATTGCAGCTATTTTTAGATCATATAATAATTGTATATAATTATATGACTACCAATTTTCCCTTGTTGCAATTGTCGGTCAATAGAAAGGAATATTCACCTGGTGATAGTTTTCAAAACAAACTATGTCATAACGTCAAAAAGAGTGACGCGCTAAATTTAACCGTCTTTTATTAGAAACCAACCATTATGGCTTTACAGTATATAGAGAAATAAACAATAAAAATGTTGCGTTTGGTTGCCTAAAACATACATCATGTTCAGACAGCGTTCTTTAAAAAAACCGAGGATAAACTAAAAAGACGTCTTGAGAACATTTACCCCGTCAAATGCTGAAAACATATATTGAAACGGTGAAGAAAAACATGAAAACAACTTTTGCGCTTTCTTTCAGCTTATTTTTGGATTGTTTTTAATAAAATCAAAGACAGAAACCCCCTAAAAATTACCAAATGAAGAATTTTAAATTGGTCATATAATAAAACAGTTTTTGTATGAAGAGTTGGGTGAATATCCGTCGGCCGCGGTAAATATCACATTAACCAGGTCCATTATAGACTTTGATATTCACCTCATCATCATACAATAATTGTATAATAATATACATGTATAATGAGATAACATGATAATGTTTAGATCTATAAATAGATAACATTCTTAAAAAGAAGATGTTGTCTTGTCCATAGCAATGAAATATTGAGCATTGAAGAAACGTGTTCTGTTTTACTAATAATATGGATCAGAGCTAAAAAAAAAATAGACAAATGAGTGCGCCCAAATTAGAACAATAAGTCTTAAATTTTATTCCGTTTTTCCCCGAGTTGAGCAGAAGTTAATGAGGAAAATACTTAGAAAATAACCTTACAATGACCTAATTTTAATTAAGAACTCCATCCTACTTGCAATGAAGGTACAGAGCATAATATTTTATAGGCTTAAATAACAATAAATGTTCATTTATATATACATTGTATATATAAAATATATGTCACTCATAACTAAAACAATATCATTTTATGAAAAATTATTTATCTCTTGAGAAAAGTTATACAATTAGAATGGTGATTTGATATTTTGTTTTTTTGTGAGACTGTGAACAGTGCCATAGCTCTTATGCATCACATATCACTGGCTATAGCATTACCCATTTGTCAATAATCTAAATAAACTAAAAGTTTTGTTAAAGTCATAAAAGGCAAAATTTTAGTGTGTTCCTTCAAAACAAGTGAACAGTTAAGAAAACACCAGTTTAATTTTCTTTTCTAGCTTTACTTCTTTTCTGTAAATGTTTGACTGGGAAGTTAACCGTTTTCTATAAATATGCGAAGTCATTTGTTTGCCATGTAAAAATGTCCATTTCACATAATAAAACGATAGATAAGAACTAGTGAAGCAACATGTGTTAATTCAAAGAACCAAAATAGTCATTATATATAACACATAATGTGCATAAAATAGTTATAATAAGTGAAAACATATACGAAGCATTCATGAATTGCCTATGAAACCAATAAACCGCCAGGCGATCTTGCAAATGCGTACATGTTAAATAGACATATTGTCTGTCGCTTACATAAAAAAAATGCAATATGAAAGTTCTTTAAATCAACTATAGACAGTTCTAGATTCAAAGTAGGCCAAGGGAGTTACATAAGTTTAGTAGGTGAAGGGATTTTAAACACCGTCAACTCAAGACACCTGTGTATGTTCTATATTTAATCCTTTACAAATGATGCTATAATAGGCAAGTATAAGAGGTCTCCAGGAATGGAAACAGTCGAGATCGGGGAGTCATTAAGTGTATCTGTTGAAAGCAAGCTGTTTAATTATGGTATGTGTGAGACATTGCACTGTTTAGGTACAGAAATGTACATTAGAATCAATGGTATCGAAGGACTTAGATTGTGGCGAAGTACGGGTGAATTAATACAACAGTTATATCAAATATGTCAGATTTTTAGTGTCGTTGAGAAATAAAAGAATAAGAGTATTGTTGCGTCTTCATATGAATGCATTTTCAATACTGCACATTTGTAACGTTGCATTTCATTGTACAACCGTGACGTATCACGGCTGCTGTCAAATTATGAAGTAATTTCACGTTTTCCTATAAAAAAAATGGAAGTTTGCTGTTTATAAATTCATTATAAAGATTTTTGATAGGTTATATGGCCGGTTGTTTGCAATATAACCCTCACCTAGCAATTCAGGTTATATATAAATACAGTCATTTATACAGGGCCATAAAATCTGTCAATAATCTTTATAGCTAATATTATAGCGATGTTTTCCTTTGCTTTTTTTGTTCTTTTTTACTGACGCCAATACAGTAGAAAATCTTATAAGGCTAACTGGACGAGCACAGATATATTCGGCTAAATTTACGTCAATTACTGATATCATTCTATTTTTACATTTGCTTTGAACTCCATTTAGTCTTTTTCATGATATTATCATTAAAATCTGCAAAATAACGTCCACATGGCAAGCACTTACATTAAATAATATAAATTGTCTCTGTAATGTCACGGCTAGTTTGACCACTACTCTATAATATATAATATCTTAAAACAACAACGAGAACAAGAACGCAATTGCGAATTATCATTTCAAAATACAGATTATTATTCTACACCATTTAGAGCAGAATTTCTGGTGTCTGTAAAACAGTCTGTTGTGTATACATATCACTTTAAACCATCAAACGCCCACACTATCTAGTTTGTATCGCCCACATTATTCATCAATATGTTGTTTATATGGGCGAATCGTGTAAGACCGTTTTAATATCAGCATTCCTCTAGTTTATCAAATGATGCCGGTATTTGCAAATATGTTTCTTGTAAGACCAATACCTGCACTCTAGCTTCAGACAGTAGTGTATGTTCTAATGGTTCACTTTTTTATTAAAAAAAAACAAAACTAAACACATTGAATGTAAAGACCGTTTTATGCAATCATAGAATATAAAATCATAGCGTATTTTAAAACTATTATTTATTTTACAAGCAATAGCTATGTAAGGTTAAACAACAGGTTCATTTAATAAAAACGGTTTTATGACTATTAATTACTCATAAATAATGCGGGTAGAATCTATAGCCAATCCATTTTTTTCTAGAAAAATGTAATTCTAAACAAACAAAAAATGCTTTAAGACGGAACGCATCCAGTGATAAGTTACGAGATTTCAAGAATCTAATAAATCAGGACAATATCGAAAATGTGGACCAGCTGATACAGAAAATGGGACGACAAGGCAAGAATCGAATCGAGGTGACAATGCCGATATTGACAAGTGTCGAGGCTGCAATGTAGAGACAATGTAGAGAAGGCAATGTCCAGTAGGAGGTAGGTATCAAGCAATATTGACAAGTTTCGAGGAGGCAATGTCCAGTAGGCAATGCCGAGGAGGTAGGTATTAAGCAATATTGACAAGTTTCGAGGAGGCAATGTAGAGAAGGCAATGTCCAGTAGGCAATGCCGAGGAGGTAGGTATTAAGCAATATTGACAAGTTTCGAGGAGGCAATGTAGAGAAGGCAATGTCCAGTAGGAGGTAGGTATCAAGCAATATTGACAAGTTTCGAGGAGGCAATACCGAGGAGGATGAAATCAATCGATATTGACATGTGTCGAGAATGCAATGTCGAGGAGGCATGAAACAATCGATATTAACAACTGTCGGAGAAGCTGTGTCGAAAAGGCAATGCAGAGAAGGCAATGTCCAGTAGGCAATGTCGAGGAGGTAGGTATCAAGCAATATTGGCAAGTTTCGAGGAGGCAATACCGAGGAGGAAGAAATCAATCGATATTGACATGTGTCGACAGTGCAATGTCGAAGAGGCACGAAACAATTGATATTAACAACTGTCGAGGAGGCTGTGTCGAAAAGGCAAGCGATATTGACAAGTGCGAGTAGGCAATGTCGAGCGGGGGCATGTATCAACCGACTTTGACATGATTCGAGGAGGCAAGAATCAACCACAATGAAAGCTGTCAAAATCGTAACAATAAGTCAGTCTATTCGGACATAAAGTGTTGAAACGGCAACATATTAACCCATGTCAAAATCAGATTAAAATTGAAATGACCAAAACAAGTTTAATGCTAAGTGCTTTAAACCTTAATGAAGTTTAGTGTAACAAATGTCAACATAACAACATGTCAGAGTTTTTTTTACATAGTTTTCTTGTATAAATGAACAATAATGAGGTCAATTAACGTGTAACACATGTATAGGAAACAACGAAATGTGCAAATCATTTATCAACAAAAAATGAATGCATGATATTTTTTATTTGTATATTTACAGTAATACCAAAAAGGGAAAACAATCACCAAAACGACAAAAATCCGACATGAACTTCTGTATAAACTACATGAACATGTAAGTATTGTCAATAATCAACTGATGTCGACATGTATTTAAAGAAAACAATTGATTGTGGCTAATATGAAGAAGGCATTGATTTATTTATAATGAAAACTTACTAAAGATGTCATAATCAAGAAATTCCGACATTTTGAAAGAATTTCGCAATCAACAGATTGTGTAGATAATTAGAGAAAAACTACAATTAAATAATTCGAGCGAATACGCGATAGAATTTAGTACACAGAGGTATTTGTATTTAGCTCTTTAAGCTTATTTTAGTTATTCACCAAGACAAAAATACATTTCGACGATTGGATCTAAGTTATGTCTTATACAATCTTAGATATTCAGAAAGAAAACAAGAGGCACCGATGGGAAATCCTTTGAATATATATGATTATACCGCCTACGTTGGTTAGAAAATATCATACGTTTTTTTTCTAAAGAAACAGATAACCTTAGACTGACTTACTATTTGAATTCTCATATTGCGCAATTCCAAAAGTGCAAGGAACTATATTTGTATATTTACATAAACAACTTATTTATTAAAATTTCATGCAATCAGTATAAGGATCATTAACAAAAAAAAAAACAACAAAAATGAAACAAAAAAAATTCATAATTGGCATATATTCTATATTAGAACATATTTCATGGTTTTTCATGTCTTCACCGTTTCAAGATTTTAATGAACACAGAAAGGACATTCTGTAAGGAACTAGTATATGAAAGACTCATCGTATCCTGAATATTGAAAATGTGTTTATTTGTTTTTCTTCATCCGACGCCGTGAATAATCGACCGTCGGTCCACCTAACGGCTGCCCTGGGTATTTAAGCAGTAACTGCAAATGACCGACCACATAGCTCAATCGGTTAGAGCGCGAGACGTGTAATCTCGACATTGTGGGTTCAATATCCGGGCTGGTCAACTAAAATTACTTATCAGACTTTCGGATGAGACTTTAAATAGAGGCCCCGTGTATGGGTGCTTAAACACTGGGCACGATAAAGAACCAGGAGAAGCTTCTGGAATTGGGGCATCTTTCTGTATCTGTAACTGCACTATCCTCCAAAATCTAAAATGACTAAAACTCTTCTGGAGGACTCGCCCATATGGGCGACCGGTGGCGAGTATAAATAAATGCAAATACACACACAAAGACCGACTACATTATTTCTGAATTAGCTATGAGAGACATTTGTCCGAGAACAACTGTCACGGCGAAATTTCACCTCGCCCGGTGATCGAACCCCTTGTTACTTAACCAATGCTCTCCTTGTTTAGCTACGCGGGCGAATAGGATTTTAAAAACAATGTGTTGTATAATAAGAACAATTAAGGGTTTTCAAACACTGTAAAATATGGCTGAATTAAAGCTCCTCTTTTCCTTTTTATCATGTACCATAAGCTAGAGTTTGACACATTAACATCGAAACTTTTACGTGTAACGTACAGCTTTATTTGTGTTGTCAAGTTAATAAATTAAACCCAAGTTAAGTTTTGCATAATTTGTTTTTTGAGGTCCGAGTTATATACAGTCACGCCATTATGTATTGTATACATTGATATATAAGATCCGAAAAATGTATAGTCACTCCATTTGACATCAGTTTATACAACATTTATATTATTTTATTGACAAACAACGACTCGCGTCTGACTGGCAAGGCCCTTTGCATATATTCGTATAAGGTTCGAATATTCCGTTATATATACTAGTAGTCCAAAATCATAAATTATCTATGCATTATATTATCTTCTTAATTTAGACTGGCGCTTTGTGTATTCACTTTATTATTTTTATAGAACGTATTTTAGTATATGATGTCCGATTTACGTGCATTCACTCATTTATGCATTTCATAAGCATTGTTGTTGTTTGGTGGCGACCTTTTATGTCCTTATTTTATTATTATTCCAAATTGATTTAAGAGGTTTTAAAGAAAGGACGTAAAATGAGTGTTGAATTAATGTAAACAACACCGCTGGATATAATAAATAGTGTATTCATTTATTTTGTCAGAGCATGACATGATTTTTATCTTAGAGGTAAACACTTATTATTATCTCCACGAAGAACAAGATTTCATGATAAACATCACGTTGCCACGTGTTGATGTTTGCATATTTACAGTGGTATAAAAATGTTTGTTTATTGTATTATCAATCAAATAATATTTTTAGATAAACGACATTTAAATGGTGTAATATTTCGACATTAAGCACAACGGACGTTGTGGGAAAACATTATAAAAACACTCATGGGGTTGTTATCCTCTTTGTTTTCAATTAATTCGAATACAATTGTATGACAGTATGAGATTAGAAATCATTGACCGAGTTGGTTTTAAAAAGGTTATTGTCTTAAGCTTATATCTTACATAATTTGTGTTCACATGATTGTAACAACAATAAAAAAGATAAACAAATACAAACTAGCAAACAGTATTCGAGAAAAATACATGAAAATAATCATAATATTTAAAGTTATAACACAGAATATTCTAGAGTTTCTATTCAACAACCAATAAAGAAGTGTGAAATTGCCTACATGACATTATCTTTAATAATGTGATATAAATTGCAATAATGTGGTCAGAAAATGTTTAAATTTAGTTTAAGTTAAAAAAAAAAAAGGTTGGACTATTTCCAAACCTTAGTTATTTTAAAGCTAATGAACGGTCCTTGCATTAAACTTAAGAAACAAAATGGTTAAAATATCTTTGTTTTGAAAGTTAAACTTTGACAACAGTTGCAGATGAAAATATATTCAGTCATCCACAATGAAAGGCATTACATAGACAACGCGGCCATTTTCCTTTACAATTAAAAGTATACAGTCCGGAGGGCACCGTATACAATATTTGGGGACAAGGGGACAATAACGCTTCACGTCGTAAAGAAGATAATTGGGCAACGTTAAAACTTGCTATACAACAATCACTATAACAAGTCACACTATTTCATTAAATAACAAGAAGTATCTTTAAAAAAAGATACTCGGCCGAAGTAAAACTGGTTTGCATGCAAATTGATATTTCTAAGTTTTCAATTCAAAAAGAAATGTTAGCAGTGTTTGCATAACAATGACATAATAATTATTTCTTGTAGCGAAGAAAATGTCCATTTTGTAAACATTGAAATTAAATTATAGCATATTTATATGGATGACTTTTTCAAAGTTTGACAACATCTATTTTAGGTGTCTCTTAAACTTGTTTTACGTTTGACTTTATCAATTTTGTAATCTTTTACAAATTAACCAAAAAGCTATAGAACTATCCTCATTATTGTATATTTTCTTTTAAAAACATCCTTTACATTTTGTTTTGTAGTGGCAAAAACTATCCCTTACATTTTATTTTAGAGTTATCCTTAAAATGTTATGGTAAGAACTATCCTTCACATTTTATTTTAGAATGGTAAGGACTATCCTTTACATTTTATTTTAGAATGGTTATAACTGTCCTTTACATTTTTATTTAAGAATGACCAATGACCGATTTCAGTTTGCAATTCTAAAATTACCAATGAAAATTCTTTTTGTATTCAGCCTTTCCCTGTTAATTGTATCGAAAGTCCAACTGATAACAGACGGACTTCGTCCAAAAAACGTATGGAAATGGCATCTTTCTGAAAAATGAATTTATTTATTTTATATATTCATATTGTGTGTATCCCTGTGCATGAGTATCATCTGGACGCTAGAAAAAAATGAATTCTTTGATATTCTGTGAGAAAAATATGAGTTTATGACCATTTAGCATTTTCTAGACTGAAAGAATTTGATATCCCACTTCTCACGAATGCATCGTGTATCTACGGGCATTTCTGGAAAAATAAAATATATACATGTTGGTCCCATTTTTGTTTAAAAGCATGCAGTTTTCATATAACGTTGTTGTTTCATTGGATCTACCCCCTCCTTTCCAGATTTATTAACGGAAACATGTGAGCAAAAAAAATAACATGATATGTGTTTACCAGTGAATCGTAGCAATATTTTAAGGCCTCTCAGACAAAGATTATGTTTATTCGAAAAAACAAACAAACAAAAAAACTTTATTTTGAACAGAACATATAATGCTCTAAAACGTTGTCTATTATTTTATTTAATTACAATTATTACAAATTAGTTATTGTATTGTATTAAATACTATTAATATTATAATTGTATTAAATACAAGTCTTGCATACAAGTCTTAAATACAACTATTTTGTTGTTGTTGTGTTTTGTTTGTTTGTTTGTTTTTTTGTTTTTGTTTTTTTGTCGTCGCATTATGTAGATTCTAGATATGATTGAAATTAACTGATGCTCACAATGTATCATTATTAAAATCCATTTACTTACAAATCTGTCATATCATCTAATTGTTTGCTTTAGATTTGGCTTTATTTTGTTACAGTACTACAGCCAAATATAAGCAGAAAGTTTGAGAAAAAAATCTTACAATGTGTACCTTTCAAGACCTATAATTCAACTTCTACATATAGCAATTATTTCAGATTATTTTATTACTATTACCTTTTAATCACATTTCTACGATCAAATGTGCCACAACCTTCTATATAAGGTCTGAAATGTTTTTTTTTTATCTTGGTTTGACGTTAAAAAAACACAACAAAGGTGCCCATTCCCCCAAGACACTCGTATGCTATGGTCAAGCAAAGCTTGTTTCGATTTTACATAGTTTCCATTGCAGTAAAAAAACAACCACTTAACTAATTGTAATTGCAATAAAAGTATATAACAAGAATGTAGAAAACCTGCCAAATTCCAAAATTGTCAAAATGTGGAAACCTTAAATGCTGACCAACACGGCAGTGCTCTTGTACTGCAATGGTAAATACAAGTTACAGTTCTCACACACCCAAGCACCGTCTCAAGCTAATCTTAGCATTTAAACATGAAAAGACTTTGAGATGAATGAATTATAATTTCAATTTCAGCTCAGTGGTCAAAGTACGCATCTTAACTGAAGCTTATTTTTTTAATTGACTAAGATTTTAGTATTAAATATTATTTAGATAGATGCTTTTTTATGACTTCGTATTGTTAAATATGAAACCTTTGTACTTATCATAATATGCAGACATATTAGTAAACAATTTAGCTTTCATAATATCAGCTGGTCAGATATATGTAACAAAATAACTTCGCTCAAGTTTGTATCAAGATTGTTCCTACATACACGCCTTTATAAAATGAAATACAGAATGAAGTTAATTTCCTTATTTCTAGAACAAGTAGGATCCAATGACGTCATATAAAAAGGAGATAATCTAAATTCTATAAATAGAATACTTATACAAACGTGTTCTAAAATTGGAAATTCTAAAGCTATCTGTCTGATGAGAAAATGTTGTTTTACCATGAAGTTTTCTAATGAATAGAAAAAGAACTAATATTCCAGACTGCTAAATAAAACAAGGCTATTTATATACATTTATAGATATATAGACACTGCAAACTTTTTTCATAAATATTCATTGCTAATGTTGGCAAATGAGGTTCTAATTTTAGCTTCACACAGGTGGCGCCTTTGTAAAATTGTAGTTACCTAGGTTAACAACGTAAAATTATACGTAAGTATAAGAATAACCATGAATAATGATATAACTGTTCACTTCTAAATATATCTTTTATATAATTTTAGAATATATACCATTTGGGAGTAATATAGTTTATAAAAATGTCTGATTAACACAAAATCCTCGAGCTCGTAAATTTTTCAAAATCAAAAATGGCGGAAAAGGAACATAAATAAAAAGATAATAATTAAATCAATAAATACATTAATTTAATTAATTAATAACAATAATAAAAAATAATATTGTGTTTGCCTCATAAATTTGATTTTTTTAAAATATTTATTAATTTTTTATAGAGTTCTGTTAACGGAATACGTGATAAGTTTTGATAGGTTTATTTTCAATATTCCATAAGGCCATATGGCCCATGAGGATATACAATGCATGTAAATGGCAACTTTGCAAGACGGTTTATAGCATAAATGTACAAAACAATTGAAACAGCTGAGGTTTACAAATAATAACATGCCTTCCTAATTAGTATATGGCATCAGATATTCCTACCAAATTCTAATTTTAATTTTAAATAACTATAAAGCTACTTAACTATAAAAGTTTGCTTATGAACGATATATCAATGTGACATTAGAGTGCCATTCCATAAAAAGCGGCAGACAAGCATTTGTGTTCCCTAAACAAAAACGAACAATGGGTGAAACTAAATAAATTTATCAAATATATGAATCAATCTGTTCATGGAATTATAAATTTCTAATACAATCTCAAAATAATTCCAACATTTATTTTTTCAAAAAGTTTGTCATTCAATGAAAAGCAAAAAGTGAATTTATTTAAAAAATATACATAGTAACGACTTTATCTCATTTATGAAACATGAGAAATAGCGAAACATAATATCTCATTGACTAACATAAAATTTCTGCAATATTATTTATTTGTGTTAGAAAATACATTATATTTTCGCTTCAGATTACAATTTATTTTAGAAACAAGACCCTATCATATATTGTCAGTTATGATGGTATTTGCCCGATTTGTCACCAGGATTGGAGAAAGAGGATTAATTACATTTTACTGAAAAAGCCATGTTTGTCATGATCCTTCCTTTGATATTTATTTCGAGAAATAACATGTACAAAAAGCATTTAGTATCAGTATTGATTTTGGACGTTAATTATAGACGGAGTTCGACATTGATATCAATGGCATAGCCGGGACCAATGTTATCTTTTAAGTGTGAGTGCTAATAATGTAGAAAAGGTGAAATAAAGTCAACAGTGACCGCTCGGCCATGGACGCCCCCTTAAATGTCAATCGGATGAATTATATTCTCTTCAATTGATAATAAATATATTCTCATCACATAACATACAAATATATAAAATAGATAATACTACATGCTGTATCAAATGAACTATCCCAGTTACTATGAGGTTTATGTATTTGCCTTCCGTCTATAGCACAAAATGTGTTTATGTCAAATTCTGGCCAGACAAAAACAATTACAAAAGATTAATGTACATATATAAGACTATTTTACAGTATGACGTAATTTGGATAAGAATGTTTCAACAAGTGGCCGATAAAACGCCGAATAAAGATATTTATAACATACCAATTTATCTAAAGTATCATTCGTTTATTTGAACCGTATATGAACAGTCTAAATTAGTCTCAATTAAACCAGCACTGTTATATTGTCATCTTTGCCGTGCAAGATGACCGTGAAGGTTTCCATTTTTGTCTACCTAGCCAGTGTCCTATTTAAGTATATGGCTTTATTTCTGAGAATATGTACAGGGAATATATCCGTGGTTGTCTTAAGTAAGTCGTTTTTATAAGTCAGTCTTAAGAAGTTGTCCATCGTAATTTGTCTATAGTCCGCTGTTCATAGTAAGTTGTGCATAGTAAGTTCTGCATAGTAAATTGTGCATAGTAAGTTGTTCTATAGTAAGTTGTGCATAGTAAGTAGTCTATAGTTTATTGTGCATAGTAAGTTGTTTTTTATAGTAAGTTGTCCATCGTAAGTTATTGTGCATAGTAAGTTGCTATAGTAAGTTGTGAATAGTAAGTTGTCTAAAGTAAGTTGTGCATAGAAAGTACAAAAAGGAATATTATTTTTAACCTATGTCTGTCTGACATTAATGGAAATTAAACTGAACAATTGGACGCTTGTTTTTCAGGGAGAACTTCATTGCCAAAGAATATGTATTGTTAAATATGAAACCTTTGTACTTATCATAATATGCAGACATATATGTAAAAAATTTAGCTTTCATAATATAAGCTGGTCAGATATATGTAACAAAATAACTTCTTAAAATGTTTTATCATGTATACAATATTTATGCCCTTTTTATTGTATTGTGTTCGATGGTATTGTTTTTAACTCTTAAAACTGGAACTGGATTTGTCCTGACTAAGATCCCACTGCACGTCTCTATATCAGCAGAGTGTTATTATTTTATATTATATATCACGAGGACTGGAAAACGAAATATGAAACAACAAAAAGGTCAGAAACTCCAAAAAAAATTAATATACTTTATGTTATAATTGATACGAGTATGTTATACATTATTTTTGTATCTATGAAGGTTTAAATTAATATCTCAGTAATACGAAGGCAGTTCTTATGCAAAAGACAATGACATTATCGTTGCAATCATACAGGGCAGGTCAATTTATGTCATGCGCACCGTGCATTTGACCATTGGAATCATTGATTGCTCTTTCCAATCCATATTATCTTAGTTTACTTATCTAAACTGTGTTATTTCATTTAATAAAACCACCAAGGACGTGGTCGTCTTTTTCACTTTCGGTCTGATGACGCAACACGCTTGCATATGTATTTGTTTTTTTTAAAAATAAAAATGAATGGGCAATTACTTGTGTATAAAAAAGCGGGCGGTGTTGAAATACTTTTTTGGAAGTACAGGCCAGGACCAGCGGGAATTATCATGAGAAGGAAACAGATTAGCACTGACTGACTACAGTAAACCAAATTCGAAATATATCAGAATATTAACAGTATGCAATTTAAAAAAAATAAAAAGAAGCTTGAAAAATAATGCATCAAACGCAGGATAGACTAAATCAATCAATCTAACAGCTATTTACAGCTCTTTTCCGTATGAGACTATGTTTAGGGTTTCCCGTGTTAGATTATATTTGGGGTTTCTGTTTTATAACTAGCATAACTAGAACAAGACAGAAAAATCTTACAAAACAAAAACAATTTGGTTTGATTAAATTGCTCATACGACATATAAATGTGTAAACTGTCTAAGTAACGATAGCGGTATTACAGCATGAAATATAATTATACATGTATTAAAAGAAATGTAACTTTATTCAGAAGTACAAACCATATGTAAAACTAGGCTTAGAACAAAAAGCACCATCCAAACACAAAATCACCTTAAATATTTGTTTGTTCTTCGACATTGCATATTGAATCTACATGAGGATATTAGTTATCCTTAAACCTGTAGTACGTATGATTGTTTGCTTGTTTACGAAGGACTTGACCTTTTTCACTGTTAACAATTCCACTGTTTTTTATCCAAGACTTTAAAAATATGATATAGTATATTACTTACGCAGCCAAAAGTATAGAGTTTGGTCAGATTGCATGGACATTTAAGGCATTCTGACCATATACTGTTGCAATAGGCATGTCAGTTTTACAATAAGCTATCTATAATATATTACTTTTATAAATTTCCTTCCTGTTATATCCTTAAATAATAGTTTTACCTATGAGGCATGTTTAGTGTGGTAATATATGTTATACACATGGTAATATTTTGCTACCGTTATTTACAGATTGATAATAAATGTTATTATTCCAAATTGCGAGGAATCAAGAAAATTAGCAACAATTTCCCCTTAAATAATAAATTTGCATGTACATTCATTTTTTTCTGTTTGTATTTTAACATTTTATCACATTTAACAAGTCCGCCCTCATGTAAGGAATCACAAAATTAGTAATTTACAATTTGAAATAAAATAAAAAATGTATGTCAATGTACGACACGTTAAGACAGGGTAAGTTCATGCTTTTATTCTGAAAACTCAAAGTATCATTCATGGATAAATGCTCTCAAAACATGTATCTCGGGAGAATATGTGTAAATTGCAGATTCGGTTCATAGGAGATGATGAAAAATGCGGCATATGCACCGGTGATTACAATATTCAATTTTGTAAAAAAAAGTGTTTCTAAATTGAATAAAACAATAATGAGATTAAGTATTACCACAAAGTTGAATAAACATGTTTATTTTGTTAGAATGTCATTGTAAGAAATATCATCAAAGTATTTTAAACTTTGTTTCTATTACCCGTATCAGCATTTGAATTTATTTCAAAACGTTAAAACTAATCTATGATATATCTTTCATATTGTCTGTTTAAAGCACACACAAGCACACTCTATTTGTCCGTTTCTTTTACAAATTATTTGAAACAAAGGAAAAGAAAAGAAAACGAGAAATATGTTTTTGTATGAAACTATACATGTAATTCATGTTCAGATTATCAAAACTAATTAAGTAACGTTACAACTTGATATATGATTGACTAAAATACGATTTTTGTTCAAAGAAATAAATTGCTTTGTTTCATTTTTTCTTATAAGCTAATGATGACCTTTTATTTAACCATTTAAAGTAAACATTTAAATACACACATACAAGATATGTTACGTTTGAAATTCTACACACTATAGGTCTACAAAGCCTGAATACATTGTGTCATTAAATGAAAGACCTTTTTAAAAGGAAAGGACCAAATCAACCTCATCAGTAAAAGAGAAAAGAGCTTCCCAAACATAGTTTGTGCATTCCCTTATTCAAATAAGACATATAAAGCAAGACTTATCCTATTTTCACAAATTTCTGCAATACAAATAATTTACCCAAAGATTGTCATAGTCTATTTTTTGAAATATTACCATAAAAAGCGTAACGTGTTTAACTTTTGTGATTGGGGGTGGGGTTGGGGTGGGGGAAAGGGGAGTGAGAGATTGAGAGATGTTGCACTTTCAAATGTTTTATACTTCACAACAGTTGACGTCATGTGCCGAAGAGCAGCCGTACTTCACTTTAGTGTCGCTATATTTTGTTCTGGTCCTCCGGGACCAGAGATTCAGCACGTTAATTTTGAACATTGAATACCGCTTAAGCCGGGAGTGGGGGAAGTGTGGTGATGAACATGAGATACTTGTATATTGCACTCTTTCATTATCTCCCGTTCATGAACATACTCAATCAAAACGATCCTGCAGTTTCCATATAATATTGTATATTTCATTGCTTCCGAGACATCATCTCTTTTCCAGAATTTTATAAAAACACGTTTTTTTAAAAAAAAAATATATATCATGTTGAATGTCTTTACACATATAGCATGATGTTCTTTATTTATATGCTTAAACAAATCAAAGACAACCACAAATAAATACGGCGATTTGTTTGGTTGATCGGTTGGTTGGTTGGTTGGTTTGTTGGTTTTTATGCTGATTTTAACGCAGTTTTTATCATGACTCGGCGGCCTGTCCACCTAACCGGTTTCCTGGATAACTAGCATGTAATTACCTATTTCTCCGCAAGTGAAATACGCAGGTTACTTGTCATATAAAGAATTTAAGATAGCATTATCATATTGTCTGTGTCAAAACATGAAAGTCAGTCCTTGCGACTGGCAGAAAACTTAACAAATGTGTTTGTCTTTAGTTCCTTAATTAAACCTTAACCTGCTTCAATGAAAGTAGTTAGCCTTTGCCTTCAGTATAAAGTCCGGTTAGTTTTGCTTAATCGAACAGTCTTACCAGGCTCAATACCTTTGGCTGACAATCTTTAAATTTTCATGTTGCCATTCCAAACAGAAAACGAACATTTCACAATTTGTTAAGTTAAATAATAATAATAAAATAGTTGAATACATTATGCAACATATTACAAAAAGGACCAGAAGGCTTAAAAGCTATAAATTTTAGGCGTAACTTTTAAACACGTGTTGTGTATTTCAACTACTTGTTGAGTATTATAACTGCATGTGAAAAAGTAAATAAATACAAATACCTACACCTGGTATTTAGCATTCATATTCAGTTTTATAATAACAATTCATAATTTGATAGATATGAGCCACTCAAGGGTTTGTTTTAACTGGAATGATTTAGAATAATATAAAACCTGCATCTTCAAAAATTTTCTTTGGATTAAATTAACTGAACCCCGCTCGCCCATATCTTAAATCGTAAACAATATTTGATTAAAGCTGAAACACCTTTTCATTAAATCTGAAAGTCGAATGCGATGGTCATAAGCAAAAACGCTTGGTTTTTCTATGAAAAAGCCTTTGTTTATCAATTGTTACTTATGAAAATGGATTTCTGTTAAAAAGAAAATCTGTATTTTTTACAGAGAAAACCTTGATCAACCTATTATCAATGAATTTGATCATTATAAACAGTAAATTTATATGATATTATACCGAAAAAAATCTGTAATGTAAGCTTTTTGTTTTATTAAAAGTGTTCGATAAATGTAACAATTAAATGTAAGAAAAGACAATCAGGAATAAAATGAATTTATAAAGGCAATAATGTCATGATGTTGGTAAATGTATAGAATTACAAAGGTTAACCATGGTCTACATCTTCATTATTAACCTGCACATATTTTGCTTTATCACATACATAAAATAGATCTGGCAGACAGAAAATAAGTGTTAAGTGTCGTTTTCTTGTGGAATGGCGTTGCTGACGTAATGACGTTGTGGTTACATGTATGGCTTAAATACGCGGAGGTATATAAAGTAAGGTATCTTTGCAAAAAAATAATTTATTATCTGTATTAATCATCTGTTTTACAGATGCCGGCCTAGCAAAATTTACTTGAACCAAATACAAATACAAGTACATGTATTAAGATAATCTTAAAATAATACTATATCATCATACTTTAATGATAATTTAGACATATTTCAAATATATTTCAAATTGATCCATTTATTTCCTCATACTATTTTGTAATTTATTAAAGTGACATTATACTCATTTTCATTGTCAAGCGGAGCTAAATTGACTATATATTTCAAACGATTGACTGATATAATGGGAAATGACCAACAGTTGATGTTGGAAAATGTTAAGGATAAAATATCAGTCTGCCTAAAATATAAAAGACTGCTCCACGTATTTTATAAATTGAACGTTACAGGTAAACCCAGATGAATTTTTTTACAGTTAAATCCTTGGGCCACATAATTTATTTATCGTTCATGCGAAGTAAATTATAAAATTAAAAGGAAGTATGATAAACTGTAAACCTTATTTGACTTTCACCTATTCACTCACTATGTACCCTTGGATGGGCATAATATTACTTTAAGTTGGCTTGCATAAACCTGAGTAAAAATGTTATCATTGGGACTCGAACCTAAGCTGTAGTTTCTTACATAACGTTAGTCATACATGATTAAAATAAAACTTGAGAAACGCTGTCTTTTAGAAGATTGGTACTATTATATTCATTTTGGCAATCTAAGATACAAGTTGGTATGACTCAAAGAAAAGCACACTGTTTTAACAAGAAAATAGTTTCGACAATAATACAATAGTAAAAACAAAACTATTAGTAACACTTAAAGTTTGTTTGACTGGAACTTGTTTAATTAGGAATAATGATACCAGACATAAGTTTTTAACATCACAAACCAAAGAATATTTATAAACATGATAACTTTTGTAGTCTTTTTTCATGATTCATGATAAAAAGGAAACAACAGAAATTATTACAACAGTTTGACGAAGTGTTGAGCGTATTTTTTCGAGCGCTACACACCATGCTACACCCGATGTTGTAAGTATCATAATTATATCACTATTCATGGAAATACTTATTTTGATATCATTTGCTGGTACTTTATGTACAGTGTGAAGCGACCCCACATACATTAAGCAAACCTTTAGCACAATTTATTAAACCTGGATCAAAGGCCGACATCCGTGGTAAGAATAATACAAAGTACAAAGTATGCTTGAATTATTTATTTCTTTAAACATTACAAATATTTTTTAAATTTAGGTTATCCAAGGAAAATAGTGTATCTATAATCATTATAAATTTCAAACAATTTCATATATTACCCTTCAAAACTTTAACCACATTTAAAAAAAAAAGAATGTAATTTATCATCGTCATCATCATCATTATCGTTATTATTATCATTATTAATTATTATTATTATCATTATTATCATCATCATTATTATTATTATTATTATTATATCTTTATTACATATTATTACATCATCATTACTAATATAATCATGGTCATCAGTATTATTATCATTAATATCATCATCATCATCATCATCATCATTAATATTATTATTATTGTTATAATTATTATTATTATTATATCTTTATTACTTATTATTACATCATCATTACTAATATAATCATGGTCATCAGTATTATTATCATCATCATCATCAATATTATCATCATCATCATCATCATCATCATCATCATCATCATCAATATTATTATTATTATTATTATTATTATTATTATATCTCTATTACTTATAATTACAACATCATTACTAATATAATCATGGTCATCAGTATCATCATCATCATCATCATCATCATCATCATCATCATCATTATCATTATCATCATCATCATTAATATTATTATTATTATATTTTTATTATTATTATTATTATTTTTATTATTATCATTATTATTATCATGTTCTTCATTATCACAAGTTAACTATCAATACCAATTTCATTATCATAAAAAAATTCATCATTATCATCATCATAACCACAATTATCATTTCTGATCTCATTATCTTCATCCTAATCGTTATCATTTTTATCCTTATCATGGTTATTATCTTTGTTGTAGTCGTTATCACAATTTTTATTATCACTTTTATAATTATAAATATATTTATCCATTTTACAATAATCATTTTGGTAATTTTTGATTATCACGAATTCAGAGTGATCTTACAAGCTTCAAAGAAATGGCTTATAAGAATTTTAACTTTAACTAAGTTATAACTTTTTTGTCAATGTCCCTGGATAAAGTAATCCTTATGCATTACTCACATTCATTCTTATCTCATTAACATTTATAAGAAGTGGGATATAGATGTGTTTCTATTGAAAATTAATTCTCCCATTCGATATACACCTGCTCTCAACCTCTTAACATGTAATTTAAAAAAATAAGATTTATAAAGAAAGTGTAACTTTTTCAAATCATATACAGAACAATAAAAATAAAACCTGAATATTTGAAACAAAACATCAAATTCTAGAATCAATAAGATAGCGTTGCTTTTTTCCAAATAATATCAATTAATAAATATATCAAAATATAATAAGATAGTCAATACAAATAATAATTCTATTAAGAAAATGTAGTTTTTTTTTATCTAATTGTATTATATATTAATATGCAACAATAAATACATTAAAAAATCAAGTGGTATCAACATTTACTAGTTCTAGTCATAGAACAAACATTTATTTACTCGATATTTTTTTTTTAAATATTTTCAAATACAAAAATAAAATTCAACAAATACATAACAAACATTTGCAACTTCTTTCTTTATTATTCGATTGCTATTGTTGTATAATAAAACATGTCCGTTATTTTATGTCAGAGTTATAAGATTAAATAATAATTTAATACAATAGATTGCATAATTTTAAAAGGTAATATTTAACAGTATGATTGGAATTATTCTTAAGATTATACCAAATATATCACAATTACTAATTGTTATTATTGATTATTTAATAAATTTTAACTATAAATGAATATGGTGAAAGTTTTAATGTCTTACGTTTTTCTAATCAATGCAATGCATGCTTATTTGCAAACACTGAAAGTGCAAACAAAAATTAAAAAAAAGTGCAGTCATTTTTCATGATATAAAATATGATTTACCTTTCAATTCGAGAAGCTCATCTCCTCCCGTAGCCATCCTTCTACACTCGTCTGCAACAATTGCAAAATTCCTGACTATTTGAATTCAATGGTGTCATTAAATGAATATCCAATCGTCTGTATTTACCGGTATATTGCAATTATTTATAAGCCGGGCGAAGCCTTAGCTTAAATTTCACATTAAAGCATTAGTAAGGCTCTTGCATTTTCCCGCCCTTTGTGCATAAATCAAGAGGCACTAGTTTGACGTTTCGAAATGTCATGCTTTAACATAGTCTGACATACCAAACGTATATTTCTTCTTTAAGATGTAAATTATACACGTGCTTTTGCGGATTAACCTCTCGCAATGACGTCATTCGATTCCGGAGAGCTTGGCTGCCAAGCGACCTGTTGACGGATTTTCCAATACTACAAAACCATCGTATGCGTACTATTATTTGTAAAATATACAAACCATACTAAACTTTCTCATAAAATTCTACTCACCGAATAATCGAATTATTTGAAACAAAATATATAATTTGTCATTACCAAAACGATGCATTTTGCTCGTTCCGCCCACGCATTGTTATGTGTTTCATTCACTCAAAATGAATTGATATTGCAGAAAAAAATGAATGGAGAATCTCTCTGATGTCAATAGAATTGGAGTAATACGAGCTAATCGATCTCGCGAGCGTTCCGTGATGTCATCACCCGTAGACTGCAGACGACAATGGCTGGGTGCTCTGACGAAAGCTTTCAGTTCTTCTAACGAATTAACATTTTTTTCAGAACTCGTTCAAAGGTTGTTTATTGCGTCATCAAGTTTGTGCTTTTGCCTATTTTTTTTGTTTAATGTGCAAAAACATGACCTATTTTAGAAAAGTGAAATGATTCAAGTTTTCGTTGATATTTTATTGGTTTTGCTATGTTGCTATTTTTATAACGTTCCAGTGAAATATGTAATGTTTAATAGATCGAGGAACAACGTTTCCGCAAGCAGACGTCATTATATAAATAGTTTTATATCGATCATAAGAGAGTGTGCTTTCCATAAAACAAAGTTTCACCTTAATTTGAGCCGCGTCATGACAAAACCAACATAGTGGGTTTGCGACCAGCATGGATCCAGACCAGCCTGCGCCTCCGCGCAGTCAGATCAGGATCCATGCTGTTCGCTTTCAAACCCTATAACTGATAGCGACCAGCATGGATCCTGATCAGACTGCGCGGATTTGTTCGAACATATACACATATACTCTGTTTATCCATGTAAGAGTAAGGTGATATTTTTGTTTTCATTCCGTTAAGAATGTTATTGGTTTTTTGATGTATATTTGTTTGAAATAAATGTTTTGAACTATGGAACACTGTGATTTCTGTTTCCCTACAGTAGTCATGATATTTGTTTTTTTTATTGTTGTAGTTTTTTTTTTAAATCAAACATGAGTCAATATTCGTAAACAAAGAACTCTTGTTTCTGTCATAGATTATGCTGTTTATTATACTTTATTGTTAAATCATATTAAATGTTACAATAGGTGTACCATATGTTCCTTGTGACGTTTTTCTTTTCTAACAGTAAGTCTTCACATAGCAGACCTCTAAGAAACCATTCTAAATTAATTGTTTTTTTCTTCTATTCTATTCAAGAAAGTGCGATGAAATTATATTTATCAATATCTTTCAAAATGATAGAATCGTTATTTGTCATCCAAACATAACAAATTGTGTGCTAGTTTGCCTATAATATGCTGCATTTCTAAAAAGAAAAAAAAGTAATAATTTAGGAAATAAGTTTGGGACAATTTGAGTTCGGTAAATTAATTTTGTCCTGTTCCGGAAACATTTTAAAATTACAAACAAGTTATCAGAAAGATAGTTGTATCACATGCAAGTCTGTGTATCTGAAACTGTAGAAACATAACATTTAAAGGGAAGAAACTAGAATGTTCTACAAAATATCGAGTCTTGCAAGATTTACCCCGTAAATAAGTTACGTAATATCTATTTTTAACTTTATAGTAAAATTTCCTTATTTCAAATTAATACAAAGATTCCGAAGAACACTATCTATTAGCCAGCTTGGTTGCGCTTTTTTCGGATATATTTTAAGATTTTGCAATAGGTATCGCGTTTATATTAGTATTGTTTTCATGCATCTGAACTAGAATTTTGGGTTAACATGTGATAATCGAAAGGTTCCTAACATATGATCTTCTAACATACATGTATTTGAACACGTTAAGAAGCAAATTTACAATGAAAATATTATGTATATTTATAACAAAATTGCATATATAATTGTCACAATTTTACACAGACTCTTTGAGACGGTGCTTACGGAGAGAGTTTCTAAAAAAGCTTTTCAAGCTTCCTACTCAATACGTGCAATTTATTATTTGTCAATTACCATGTAAATGAAATGTTCATTAATAAAATATTGTTTAAACTTAACACGTTTGTATTATTTTTATAATAGAAGAGACGTTCAGTATTGTTTGATGCTTTATCGTGAGAATGCATGCCCTGGACATAAATACGTCCAAAATTAAAACTCTTATAATTAGCTTATGTAAGCAGATAAAAGTCTAAGGTCTCTTGTGAAAACCACATTTTAATAATTGAGCCGTGTCATGACAAAACCAACATAATGGGTTTGCGACCAGCATGGATCCAGACCAGCCTGCGCATCCGCGCAGTCTGATCAGGATCCATGCTGTTCGCTATCAGTTTCTCTACTTGTAATAGACTTGGTAAGCGAACAGCATGGATCCTGATCAGACTGCGCCGATGCGCAGGCTGGTCTGGATCCATGCTGTTCGCAAACCCATTATGTTGGTTTTGTCATGACATGTCTCATATGATTATTATAAACTATATTAGCACTAATATGACAAAAACGTATTATTAGAACTTCGATAATTACCGTCTTGACTTTAAATAAATGGAAATAATTGTCTTTCCAAGAAGAATTTCAAAGAAACTCGAATGATGATCTAAATATAATTCAGGTCAAGCTACCTTTAGTCCTAATTCTTATCTGAATTACATTGTTTTTTTTCTTAGTGCAATTATCTTAAGAGGACATGTTGAAAAGGGCAATTAACTGATTTTTTAATACAACGGTAGAAGGCTTTGTTTTGAAAATCAGAACGCTATGCATATGGTAATTATACTTTTAACAGACGTATTGTGTAATTTTTTTTCTTTGATATTAAACGAACGATTAAACGACCGGAAGTTAAAGATTTAAACATCTGAAAGGGAAACAACTGTTTTACCAGGTATCGTAATATAAAACAGTTTGCCTAAATTTTAGAATTCATACAAAGAAGTATAACAATCCAGTCTGAAATACTTTGTTGTGAAATATTTGTTAATGTTATTTTATGTACACTTTATTGAATAAATAAAGTTTAAACTAAGTATAACATTTGTAACTGACAACTTATGCTCCAATTTATAGTTTTATCTTCATTTCTGCTGGAAGCTTGCTTTTGCTTATTCTATTCTTAACACACTCAAATAAATCGGACCCACAATCATTTCAATTTTCTCCTGTGCGTCCTTTATTTTTCCTTTTTCACTATTCCAAATTTTTGTCATGAAGCAAATCATAATTTCATTATATTGGTTATTAATTTTTCATTATTTTTTAAATAAAATGCCTTTCTCTCAAACATTCGTATGTAACACTTTATGTAATGTTAGATTAAATTGATTGTAATTGACAGATACTCGTATGTTAGTAAAGTTTTTCGAGAACTGTTTAAATTAAAATTCTTTCAGATTTTTATAGTTTTAATCAAAACAAAACTAAACGGGATGAAGTTGTCTTATATTGCTAGAATGCATTAAACAGCGGCAACATTTTTAAAATAGTGATTCTGTATCGTATATTTCTAAAAAGAAATATTGAAAACCAACTCTTTCTTCCCGTACTTTAAATCATTGTGGCAGTAGACTATTGACCTCCTTAATGAAATCAAGGTCAACCATGACGCAAATAGCTCTGTAAGGTGCCGTGGTCACCATGTACAATAAGTCTAAATTAAGACGGATAAATGTTGTACAGCAGCGCTGTATTAGGTTCATTCTAAGGACGAATATATTATCCCTGCTCCTGGCAGAGTTTCCAATCGCCATACAGTTTACGATCATTAATGGATAACTGTAACCATTCATGGTATCGATGGATGGTTTTTCCCTATATACATATAGCGTGAATGGTTGTATCTATTATTTACACATCTGTAAAAACCCGTGTTCATTTCTGTTTTTATAGCAATGCTAGTAAGTATCGACACATTATATCTCAACATGTTTACTTTAACACATTTGAAAAATTAATGCTTCCCACTATTATTGAAAAACACTGTAGTGAGTAATTACATATATAAATGATGTAACAACAACATCAAAACTAAATTTAATATACATATTACATATTTATTTACTTAATATATAACAAAATGAGGTTATTAACATTTGACTTTATCAATACATATAATAATACCAAAATCTAGTTCATTCAAAGGTTTGCCTTTTCCATTAACAATCTCCATTAGAACATATAAATTATATAAATGTTTTATTTTGTCTGCTAGTCGTCACGTGACAGTTGTGACTTTTAATATTCCATTAAGAAAAGTTGAATGGCTTTGATATTTGTTTACTTCAATGTCTTTTTTTTCGATGTAATGACACAGTACACTATGTTTTTCACGAGTTTGTTTGTGTGTGGTGGAAGGGACAGGTAAGGGTTGTAGGAGAAATGCTAGTGACATAAATAGAGGATATTGAATGAGTGTAAGTTCAATACTGAATTTATTGCACGAGTTGAATAAAATTATATTATGCGAGCCTCTGGCGAGCATAATATTTTTTTATTCAACGAGTTACATTTATGACCTAGTATCTATTTACATAATTTATCAACAATGTGTTCGTTGCTGTACAAGATTCATGCAACGATTTATCATTATTAAATGCAAGCTTAATTGAATGATAAACAAATATATGAAAATGAAATGCAATGATGAAAAATCTGTATTATTTTTAATGTATCTTTTCTGTTACATAAGTAATTGAAGTTTATATTTCAAAATGCATTATTTCTGGCTAACATTGTGGATCACTTATTATGCTCGATTAATTAAGTTACATTCTGTTAATTGTTAAAAAAACTTTCCTTTGATATCACACAAAATTTTCATGTCATTAAATGGAGATTTATTTCATTGTTCCTATTAAAAGTGTTTATAAATCTATATTTGAACTAGTGAGAAAAATGGATAAGACCATATAAGGAATTTCTATGAAAATAATTTTATTGAAAACAAGTTCTATCTCCTTATCTTTTTAGGATGTTGGTTAAAGTATATGAGTCTAAATATTGACATATTTATGAAGAAGAAGAAGAAGAAATAGTTTATTTCGGTAACTTATACATTTACAGTATCTCGTTACATACAATAATTACAAATATAATAATTCTGTGGTCACATGACAAAAGCAAAGAAAAAATAATAATAAGAATATAAAAAGTTTTAACTGATGACATTCTAACGGAGAACAGACAGCTGCAAATAAAGGAACAAAAAGCATCACAATTTCATTATCATTCATACGAAATAAAAAGTCGTAAGAAGAAAAAACACCAAAAAACAGAAAAGACGTGACAATAACAGCGTCAAAAATATAATATTATCATGTTATCTTTTCTAACGATAATAAGGATAATAAGTTGAACCAATTAACATTTCAAAATGTGTTATGAATTAACAACGGAATAGTAAACAATTTTCTTGTCGCTTTTTATTAGCTAGCATCTATATATATTTTCCTAAATTTACAAGTATAGCTTTATTATCTGATTGTAGTAAATCTACTAATTATACATAATAAGGTCTAATATAGTAATAAGCTTGATAAATCTTCTTCGAATATCTTGATAAACATGGACAAACTAAAGGTAAAATGATACTCAATCTTCAATTTCTGGGTAAGTTAACGATAATTGGCATTTAATCTTTCATTTCTTTGTGTTCTATTATCGTCCGTATCTACCGTTTTCAATCCTTTAAGTTATGAGCAGCATATTCTAATTCTACAGCATATTCATACGATATACCCTTTACAATAAATATTTCTTTAAATAAGGGTTCAAAACAAAAGTCTTTTTTGATATACACTATACAAGTGTTTAGTACTAAATATTGTTTTCTATGTCTGAATGCCATTTTTGCCGTAAAACAATCAATATACTCTTTGCTCTAAATTCAGATAAAAAGAAACTACTTTTTGATATTTATTGGGTTTGTCCCACACATAAGAAAAGCCAAATTCATTTAATAAGGATTTTAACATTTTGAACCCATTATTTACACCAGTCAAAACTATTGCTTACTGTATATCTCATAAATTTCTTTCAGTAAATAATATTATCCGTCATTGACAAGCTTAAGCCAAAATTTAATGATTTGTACGTATCTGTTGATATGTAAGGGGTATCTAACCTAATTCGCCATAATACACTGCATTATTACTAGCACATTGTTTTACTCTCTAATATTGATTTGCAAACTTAAGGTGTCACCTTTCTATATCTTTAGATTTAGTAAAACCCCAAACCGGACATGCATAATTAAGTATTGAGCCAACAAAGGCATCAAATAATTGTAGTGAAACACGAGGATTTAAATGAAATTTGTTTATTCTTATTCAATAAAATGCTCATAGCTTTTAAACCTTTCCTACTAAGCCACTGCGTATTTAAAACAAAAGAACCTGTATAATTAAAAACAACCCCTAGATAATTAAAAATCGTTAACAACTTCAATATGTTTTCCATTATAATACCATTTTTCACTTAATTTGACCTGTCCCCTTTTACGGAAAACAACAATTTTGGTTTTATCCCGTATTGACTCAAGTCCCCATTTATTGCAATAATCATACAAGGTATTTAGGCGATTTTTGTAAGTCTTCTTGTGATCTGCCAACTATCACCATATCATCGGCAAATAATAAAACAATAATACATAATTCAATAAATATTGAGACCGCAATCCATTCGGTTTTGTAAAAATAATTCAAGATCCTCTAAAAATAATGCGAAAAGTGCCGGAGAATTATTTTGTCCCTGCCTTAAACCTATCGATATATTGAAGAAGTCAGAAAATGTATTTACAATGTTTTTTACACAAGATTTTACAACTTTGAATATATTTAAAATTTTGCCATCCAAACCATCTTAAATAATTTACACCATAGCGCGTTTCTATACACAGAGTCCAACGTTTTATTAAGATCGACAAAAGCGCACGGTAATCTTTTATTTTCAGATAACCTATTATACTAAATTATGTAAAACAAAATTGCTTCGACAGTGCTAAGCACTTTTTCTAAAAACGAACTGGGCGTCTGATAACATATCATTATCATCAAACCATTTTTCTACCCTTGAAGTTAAAATGCTAGTAAATAATTTACCAAAATTGCTGATTAATGTTATACCCTGTAATTTTTACATTTCTAGTATTCCCCTTTTTTTATGCAAAGGTACAATAAAACCTTGCGTCCACAATTCTGGAAAATAACCTGCGTTAAAAACAATATTAAATAAATCTGTAATATGCCCTACCAAGATATCAATAGTTTCAATAAAATATTCATTAAGTAAATTGTCACTTGGCGATAAGACCATATAAGGAATTTCTATGAAAATAATTTTATTGAAAACAAGTTCTATCTCCTTATCTTTTGAGGATGTTGGTTAAAGTATATGAGTCTAAATGTTGAAATATTTATGTTACCTTTAATAAAGAGAAATAGTTGCAAATGATATGTTATCATAATTGAGGTTCCTGCAAATGTTGTAGATGACATTTAATTGTGAGGATAAACATTGCATTATATTACAATTTGAGAGAGGACCACTTATGAATGACGTCTGAAATAATTCCAGTGCACTGACAACTACATTGAATCTTTGGCCTATTGAAGAAACAAACTCGGTCATGTTCATGGAAAAAAATTGTTTACTTGGGTTTGGGCATTTCATGGGTTTTTTTTCTTATATTTAAATGGGATGTTTTCATTTTTTTTTGATTTTCAAAAAAAAAAACAATTTTTTTTAAAATAAATATATACCTCAATTTAAAGGGGGTTGATTGTTAGGAAATCCCTTTCTGATAAAAATATTACATGTATTTTAAGGGAGGGTTTTTATTAAAATTTCTCGGGAAAGGGCATTGCTGTGATTTTTTTTTAATTATTTAAAAATTTTCATATCAAAAATGCTGTCGGTGTATTTTTATTGGCTATAAAATCTTCAGTCGAAATATGGCATTTTTTTTTCCCACCATACCCTTTTAAAAAAAAGATTTTCTTAGGTAATACATGCTTATTACGAACCCATTAGGGCTTTGACCTCAGTATTTATTTTAGATAAACATTCTTTTTACTTTCAGTGGACTTTGGAAGTAATGATATTTCAATTAAGGGGGTACTTTTAAAGCAAAAGAAGTATACAAAAGAATGCATTAAGTTTTTTTGTCCATATTTGTTCCTAAATCTAAACATTATTGTTTGAGCGTAATTAAAATTGTCATACGAGGTTTAAGTTTTTTTTTTGCTGACCCGAGCATTTATTAGAATTTTCATAGTTTCATAACTTACACAATCATTTTGTCAGTGTTTCACCTATTATGTAAACTGAAAGAAAAAAAAAACATCTTTTATGCACTTCACTCTTCAAAGATTGTGGATTGTAAAAATTACACTTTTATAACCCAATGCTAATATTTTTTTGTTGGGGTTTTCTTCGCATCAACGCATTAAAGATACATACGGGGCGATTTTCCAATTAAGTGGCTGAGGAAGACCTCAAATTCCCTCGGCGGATTATTTACCTACCTCAGTAGAACCCCGCAAACGTTCCGAAAGCTATCTTAAAGAATTTTACGCCCCTGGGGGGATTCAAATTTAGAGCTGTAAAAAAGTCAACGCCCTTAAAATCGTTTGGTGGCGTTTCCCCCGTGCTAATAGTAAAATAATTAAAAAATTAGAATTAAAATTTCTTTGGGGCTCAGAATATTCCTTTTACATCAGTACGTTTTGGTAATTTTTTTTTAAATTTCTTGAATTTACACTCGATAAAAATTAAAGTGCTAAAAAACATTTAATGTTGTATCTCTTATTGCTTTTTTAACCGCGAGTTCTTTTCAATTTTCTGGTATATCTTATCAAATTCGGTGGGAGATACGTTATTTTAGTTTTGTTTTCATGTAATTCAAATTTGATTTGTTTTTTTCTTTTTTTTATCAAAATACCAAAAATGAAAAAAATTATTTTTTTTTTTATCTAAAAGCATATAAAATTTTTAAAAATCCCTTTTTAAATCTTTTTTTTTTACCGTCGAGTTTCGTGCCATTTTCATGTATAATCTTTTTAAAACGCGCTAAATGCTTTTAAAACCCAAGAAAATAATACCTCGTTTTTATATTAAAAATAAAGTCAGTCTATGAATTTTTTTGAGGTCTTTAGAAATAAAAAATCTCTTATGCCCGTGGGTTCAGGATTAATGTTGAAAACGTTAATAAAATTAATTTTAAAACCCGAAATTCCTGAAAAAATGAAAAATTTCCGTACATGACCCCAAATCTCTCCCCATAGGTCAAAAAATTTTAAAGCGTTGAATGCCCCCTTTAAAAATAAATCTATAAAATCTGTATCGTATTTTTTAAATTTTAAGAAAAATATAAAAAATGACATTATTATCCTCTTTGCTATGTTGGAAATCATTTGAAAGGTGATCCTTGGTAGACAGTCTTGCAAACTTTTAAAGAGGAATATGTCTAAAAATGAATGAAAACAAAATGTTAAAAATATCAGTTTGTTCATGTGCGATAATGAAATTTGCCCCAGGCACCTGCATAAGTCAACACTTTAAGTATGAGAATAAATGATACCTAAGGATAAAGAACGTATTAGAAAAAAATAAACACCATTAAGATGAAGCATGGTGTAAAATGTTTTTGTCCAATTAATTTAGTGTGAAAATTAATAGTATTTTATAGGTTGAAGAAAGTTGAATTGACGCATTTTCATACAAAAGTCTTATCAATTGCGAGATTAAATCTAAATATTATTTACCATTTGATAAACTTTATCGCACCCAACGTAATTGGCGTGAAACAGTTTATAGTCCTAAATTTTTAGTGTTTCTAAGAAGCAATGCGTTAACACTTATTTTTTAGTCATTTATGTACCGAAAGTCATATTTAGATAAATTTGAGTCATTCACGAGGCGGGTTGGCCTTTTTTTAAAGTTGTATTTTTAATTTTTTTTCTCTCTCAAATGTCATATTCTATATTTGCCGGAACTTTGTTGATGATAACCATTTATAAGTTACTTTCTATATTAACGTGCGGTATTAATTAATGTCTTAATATCTGGACACATGTACTTTATCCACCCCCCCCCCCCCCCCCCCCCCCCCCCCCCCCCCCCCCTTCGTAAGAAAAATAAGAAAGGAATGCCGTTGTTTCTTGCACAATATTGTGCCAATAAGTTTATACATACTGGGAATAAAAAACAACATCCCCGCAATAAAAACAACTCTCAATAGTTTATTTTATGATTTATTCATTTGCTTTGGTTAAACTAAGATTTATATGCACTTTTAATAAAAAATTTACAATTTACAATAAATTTCCATTGATGCCCTAAATGTTTTGTGTTATTTCTGTTTCTTTTGAAAAAATTGTCAACAGGACCCAAACAGCTTTTATATGATCCAAAAATGCTTCCTGTTAATGCATTTTACAATATAAATTCTGTCACAGCGAGAAAATGTTATTTTTATAAAATGATCAGTTTTATCACTTTTGAATTTATTTGATAATTCTTTATTATTCTTTTTTGTTTATTTTGTTGATGTTGTGTTGTTTGTTAATTATACAGTCATATACTAGTATCCCTATACATGCATATGCAAAATTATCATAATAACCACCTTGATTAAATGTTATCTAAGGAAGATGGTTACAAACGTAAATGATCCAGTTCTGTCATGAAAACGAATCGGTTGTAAATATATATTGAAAATTGAAAAAATTGCATAAGCTATTTCTTCGCATGCCGTCAAAAGTTTATTCATGCGTTCCATTATTTGTACAAGTAAAATGGTTTTCCTGCGGGGAACATTTTTAAATGATATAAGATATTTCATTTAACTATTTTAACATTGTTTCTTTTTTGGAAACTGGTGACCGTTATGGGAGAAGGTCGTACAAAAACAATTATTTCTTTTTAAGAAATGATTAATAGGCCTCCTTTTATGAATAATTCCGAGCAAAAAAAAAGCAACGGTATTTATCAGGTTTCGAAAAGGGTCAATTAACAATATGTAGGTATACAGATCAGCGTGCTCCCATAATACCGAAAACAGGTCACGTGCTCCTCCATGCCTCAAAAGTTAAACGCGTACCAATACCCTGCGGTCTCCAGACCGCAGGGAATAATTATCATATAACAGTGCTTGTCCGATGCTTTCCACGTGCTAGTGCGATGTCATTTGAATATGTCATTTAACGTTATGTTTGATAATAAAAATACGTGGTCGTTATTACATTAAGCCATTTCACTTGCGCCGCTAGAATCAACCATATAATATAAACAAATCAAAAGGCTGCAAGCTCTGTGGTATTTTTGATCTTGTGCAATCTAAATCATACTGACTATCTTATGTTTTTCCTATTATAGTTTATCTTTATATACTTAATTCTATCTTACGCAGCGACTGCGTTAAGATTTTTTTCTATAACAGTTTGAGATTGGAATACACATGAATTTTGCATGACTAGAGTTTTGCATCAAAATCCCTTTTTTATGAAGGCACACTTTATATATCGTGGCTATTCCTTACAAAAGCACTTCAAAAAAAAGTTGCCTCGATTTAGGATTTGCCTTAGGCCTCTCCACCCTAAATCGGAGCGCGATACGAGCGCCGTACCCTGCACCACGGTGAAGTAATACGTAATATGTAGCCTGAATAAAAATAAATACATTGAATTCTAAATTGAGATTTTCCATTTCGTGTTTGTAATCCTTATCAATTTCGAGGTATTTTGTTCACGATAAACAGTCCGAATGTATTATTCACTACTCGGCAGTCAGATTTATTTGTGTAATCGCCCTGGAGTATTCAGTAATCGACATAGCTAAAAATAGCATTTTTCATTTGATTAAATGATATTCATGCCGCGAAAATTTGTGATTTTGTAACTCATATATTCTATTGACTATTTTGAACTTTCAATGCACTGTTATTTCGTTAAATGCTTACATTAAAAAATTATTCTCTGTTTTTAAATTGCTGGTTTTTTAAGCAGTTTTGAGTGAGAACTACTCTTGCGTTGTTAGGTCTGTTAGGAAATTTTGTGTTAAGACGCCGTGGAATGTTGCTATGTATTTACTGATCTTGGCGATCAGAAAATACAAAAAGAACGTTTAATGCATGTTTTGTCCCCCGTTACTGTATACCTGCGTGTGCAGTTTTTATGCTAAAAAGTTTAAATTGACCATCTGCAATAATATCAGAATCGTAAAAAAGAAATGGTCTACAAATTTAGTTTTGTAATGTATAAATAATTCGTTGAAACTAAAAAATCGACAAAAAAACAAATAGGGGAAATAAAAAAATCCCTTGAAAAATTTAAAAAGTTATGGACGTCTTTAAAGGAAATACCCTCCATCCCCCCGCCCGGTTAAGAGGAATTTAGTTTAAAAAAAATGGGGATTTTTGAAACATCCGCGTGTCTTAACCACAAAAAAAATTATGTATGAAGGGGTTTGGGAATTTATTAATGTTCCGATATTTATTTTTTTTATGGGGTTAAAAAGTTCTGGAAAAAAGCATTTTTTAAAATTTAAAAATTTATATTAAACATTAAAAATTTTTAAAAGCAAAATTTTTTTTTTAAAATCAAATAATACGTTTTATTGTTGAAATCAATATTTTAAATACTTATGGCAAAAGGTTGTTTATTGTAATAAATTATCATATAATCAGTATAAATTTATTTCTATAGAAAATATAAACAAAAACCAATTAAAAAAACTCGAGTGGCACTACGAAAAAAACATATAGAAATTGAGTCTATTAAGAAAATGTAATTGAGGCATTGGATAACAAAGCAATTTATCTAGTATTGCAAGCAATCCATGTCCCCTCACCGGTTAAGAACCCCATCAGCTTTTGAAGGGGGCCTTGGCCATTCACTATAATGTTTAAAAAATTTTTCTATTTTAAGTAAATTTTTGGAAATGTTTTTAAAAGTGTCAAAGTTAAAAAGTTTTTATGAACGACGACAGACGGACCTGAAGGACACTTAAAGTTAATATTTGAAACATCCCTGTTACCAAAAAATTAAATTTTAAAAAGCAAAATTCTTAAAAGAGGAGATAACTCTGGAATTAAAGATGCAATTTCATAAAAATTTTCAGCTCTTTTGACTAATCACAAATATTGTTATATTTGCATGTTTTAAGCCTATTTGTTGCCAAGGGAAACCAATATTTTTCAAAATAGGAAGAACAGATAAGACATGCATAATCCAAGACTGCCATCTACCCACATGTCAAGTTTCATAAAAATATTTCCGTACTTTTTGAGTTATCACTGGATTCAGTTTATGTGTAAATTTGCCATATTTTCAGTCTATGTGTTGCCTAGCAACCAGAATTTTCAACATAGGAAGAAAGAAAAAGACGTGAATAATCTCCAGACTGCCATCTACACATATTACAAGTTTCATCAAAAAATATTTCTATTACTTTTTGCGTTAACACTGGATCCAGTTATGTGTAAAAATTGCCATATTTTCAGTCTATTTGTTGCCATAAGCAACCAGAATTTTTCAACATAGGAGAAGAAGAAAAAAGACGTGCATAATTCCATACTGCCATCTATCCATATATCAAGTTTCATAAAAATATTTTCCAGTACTTTTTTGCGTTATCACTGGATCCAGTTTATGTGTAAAATTTGCCATATTTTCAGCCACTTTGTTGCCATAGCAACCAGAATTTTCAAAATAGGAAGAAAAAGAAAACGACGTTGCAATAATCTCCATACTGCCATCTATCCATATATCAAGTTTCATAAAAATATTTTCAGTACTTTTCAAGTTATCGCGGGATCCAGTTTTGTGGAGGACGGACTGACGGACTGACAGACAGACGGACGGACAGACGGACGGACAGACGGACGGAGGGTAAACCCAAAGTCCCCTCTGGTAAACCGGTAGGGGACTAATTATCGAAAGCCATTGAACTTTGTTAACGGAATATTAAATGCTATTAGGGTCTCGCGACGACTTTACAGACAAACATATAACGGTCATATGACTTCTGTTCTTATCGAGGTAATTAATGGCAACCAGCAGCTCTGTAAATGAACTACATTCTGCTATAACTATATGTTTTGATAAAGGCAAATGTTTATTACATCATGCGATTATACATGTATATTATGTTATGGTGTTACTCTAACTTTAAATTATCGCATGTCTGTGAGCTTTTTCTTTGTTCTTTCTAATTATACTCGGTACACTTCCATTAACGATTGTAAAACTAATATATAGAGGTACAGTTTGTTTTTTTCACTTGATTCAGATAGGAAAAAACTCAATTGATAGTTAGCAGTCCAGTTTTTCAGCACCTGCTATATATCGGTCGAGTTATTTTTTCGGAGGTTTGAAGGAGCATAGGGTCAAGGGGTACACATTCAAACAGGTTCTTGACACAGAGAAACTACTTCTTTTTGATATCTCTTGTAGTTTCATAGTCCCGGACAAAGTTGACAGTGAAAAACATAACAAAGGAAAATAACTCCAAAATTAGAAAAGGCAAAGTTACGGTTCTTTTACATTGCACATAAACCAAATGAGATATATCTACCTACAAAGTGTCTTGTTGATTTCTCTTATAGTTTAAAAGTTATGTCCAGGACAAATATCACAATTTTTAAATGAACAATGGGCAATAACTCCAAAATACGGTTCTTTTGCACTGCATATCTACCCAAGGAGATCTGTCTGCCTACAATTTTTTTTGTAGATATATTTTAGTTTCAGGGCTATGTACCGGACAAAGTTACAATAAACAAAGTGTAATAAGTCCAAAATTTGGCAAGGCAGTTACGGTTCTTTTGCACTGCACTTTTACTCAATGATATCTTGTTGATACCTCTTATGGTTTCAGAGTTATGTCCCGGACAAAGATCACAGTGTAAAAACGAACAAAGGGCAATAACTCCAAAATAAGGCAAGGCAGAGTTACGGTTCTTTTGCACCGCACTTCTACTCGATGAGATCTTGTTGATACCTGTATGGTTTCAGAGTTATATCCCGGATAAGAAAAGCGGACATCCGGACGGACGGACAAAGTGGCAACTATATGCTCTCACTTCAGGGAGCATATAAAAAGAAAACAGATTGATGAAATGAATTTTTTCTTATATTGTACATCTAAAATTTAAAGGTACAACCGCTAAACGAGTTGCTGCCGCTAAATCTGTAGTCTTGACTTTCTGCACAGGTTTTTCTTTGTACATTCCGACTCTATAAAAAGTGATGAATGGTCGATGATGTTGGTCCTGTTTCACATTATGGCTTCATATCTGGTACATTGGGGGGGGGGGGTAAGCTTACTGGATACATCTTTCAGAATGGCAACTGATGCTTTCTGATACTTTCGCAATGCGGTTGTACTTCTGTACTTCTGTGACCAGTTCGATTTGATATTTCTTGCTCGGGTATGCCAGCCTGATACAAAGCTGTTGCGCATGTTTTTTACCACTTCGATTTGTATTACGTCCTTCTAATCCAGCAAACAAACAAATGTCTTTCATAATTGTTTTTATTTATGTATTCCTACGACTTGTTCGCTGTAACATGGTACACTTAGAGCGTTAATGTATTGTTCGTAATAGTCCACAATGCAGCTCCTGGCATCATAATGTTTGATGTCTTTTTGATCTATACGCCGATGTTTCAATCCTCCTTTGTATGTTTTGGAAACAGTACCTTTAAACTCTAAGTTATTTCCATTCTCATCAGTCCCAATTGAAAACTGGTATCAATCTAAATCACGGTGCTCATCAACACCCCGTAATCCAAATAATTTACAATTATAAAAGAACATGGTATGTTGTAGAGCAACTTATGAACTATTTCCAAACACACCCTTGGACCAGATTGTTTTTTCGTCTTCCTCACTTACTGGCTTAGCTTTCCGACGAGAAATTCCCAAGCCATCCCCGGTAAGTTTCTTCATTTGTGCGTCCAGTACGTTACGAAACCTGAAAAATGATGGATTGGTTTCATCCATAACTTCCAAAGTCTGTCAGTTTTCTCAAAAGTCCACAAGTAATGTTATTAAGTGATTTAGGTGCATAGTAAGTACCATCTTGTTTTCTCGCTTCAACAACAAATCTGAAAATTTAAGGAAAATTCCACATTATTAATTTCAGTTGCATGATGACATGGGAACATTTGTAAAATTAAAATATTTTTTTATAAATCGAATAATAGTATAGTTTTCAAATTATCGTACAAATTGTTTCTCGAAAGGATTTCCACGACAAAGTATCTCGTGGCCACGAGATAAATAAAAACATACACATGTCACCTTTGTGCCACCATAGTTACCTTTCTGTTGAGAGAGATATAAAGAACTACACAGTAAAAGAAAGTAAGATTTTGAATAAACTGAAGAAACATCCTTTACATTTTTGACTTCTCGGATTCAAATTGTTTTATGATGATTAAAACTTTAGATATCATGAAATATAAATACAGACAGATGATGTATATTTCTAGCTTATTGCGAACACACCTATCAATATTTTAAAAACATTAACGACAAATTCGTTCATAACATGACTTGGGCAATATTATTACATATTTATTTACTTAGTATATAACAGAATGAGGTTATTAACATTTGACTTTATCAATACATATACTAATACCAATATCAAGTTCATTCATAGGTTTGCCTTTTCCATTAACATTCTCCATTAGAACATGTAAATTATATAAATGTTTTATTTTTTCTGCTAGTCGTCACGTGACAGTTGTGACTTTTAATATTCCATTAAGAAAAGTTGAATGGCTTTGATATTTGTTTATTTCAATGGTTTTTTTTGTCGATGTATTGACGCAGTACACTATGTTTTTTACGAGTTTGTTTGTGTGTGGGGTGGGGAAGGTGTGGGTTTTAGGAGAAATGCTAGTGACATGATATTAAATCTATGTTTACAACCGAGTCATTTTCATAACAGAAATGTTACATTTATGAACTAGTATCTATTTACATAATTTATCAACAATGTGTTCGTTGCTGTATAAGATTCATGCAACGATTTATCATTATTAAATACAAGCTTCATTGAATGATAAACAAATATATGAAAATGAAATGCAATGTTGATAAATCTATATCGTTTTTAAATGTATCTTTTCTGTTATATAAGTTATTGAAATTTATATTTTAAAATGCATTAATTCTGGCAAACATTTTAGATCACTTATTATGCGCGATTAATTAAGTTAGATTCTATTAATTGTTAAAAAAATTCTTTGATATCACACAAAATATACATGTCATTTAATGGAGATTTATTTCATTTGTCCTATTAAAAGTGTTTATAAATCTATATTTGAACTAGTGAGAAAAATGGATAAGATCATATAAGGAATTTCTATGAAAATAATTTTATTGAAAAACTAGTTCTATCTCCTTATCTTTTTCGGATGTTGGTTAAAGTACATGAGTCTAAATATTGAAATATTTATGTTACCTTTAATAAAGAGAAATAGTTGCAAATGATATGTTATCATAATTGAGGTTCCTGCAAATGTTGTAGATGACATTTAATTGAGAGAATAAACATTGCATTATATTACAATTCGAGAGAGGACCACTTATGAATGACGTCTGAAATAATTCCAGTGCACTGACAACTACATTGAATCTTTGGCCTATTGAAGAGAACAAACTCGGTCATGTATCATGGAAAACAAATATGTTTACTTGGTTGGGCACTTTCATGGGTTTGTTTACGTGAATACTTTAGAATAGGATGTTTTAAACATTCTCACAAAACAAATAATTATTTTTGCTTAATAAAATATATTAGCTCAATATGTGAAAGAATGGTGTGTATTCTTAGGAAATCACCTTTTCTGATAAAAAAAATTACATGTATTTCTATAAGAGGACGAGTTTCATTACAGATTTCTCAGGTAAGGCATCTGCTGCTGATGTTAACATATAACTCTTAATTAACTTCTTAACCCAAATACTATTCCTTTTCTCTCATTTTATAATTGTAAGGTTTCAATGTCAAAATGACTCTCAGCTGTTTAATTTATATATAAATCTATATAAAATCCTTCAGTCGAACATATCGGTCAAATTTCTTTATTCTCCCACCATGGCCTTATAAAAAGACTTCTCTTAGTGTAATACCATGCTATTACGAAACCAATTAGGGCCTTTGACCTCAGATTTATTTTCAGTGCCTTTTTGGAAGTAATGATATTTCAATTAAGGGTACTTTTAAAGCAAAGAAGTATAAAAGAATATATTAAGTTTTTTGTCATATTTGTTCCTAAATCTAAACATTATTGTTGGAGCGTAATTACTTGTCATACAGAGGTTTAAGTTTATTTTTGCTGACCCGAGCATTTATTAGAATTTTCATAGTTGTCATAACTTACACAATCATTTTGTCAGTGTTCACCTAATTATGTAAACTGAAAGAAAAAAACAACACTCTTTTATGCACTTCACTCTTAAAGATTGTGGATTGTAAAAATATACACTTTATGACCAATGCTATATTATTTTTGTTGGGGTTTTCTTCGCATCAACGCATTAAAGATCATACGGCGATTTTCCAACTTAAGTGGCTGAGGAAGACCTCAAATTCCCCTCCGGCGGATTATTTACCTACCTGAGTAGAACCGCAAACGTTCCGTAAGCTATCTTAAAAGAATCTTACGTCCCTGAAGGGATTCGAATTCAGAGCTGTGAGAAAGTCAACGACCTTAATCGCTTGGTCACGGACGCTCCTCCGTGCTATATAGTAAAATAATTAAGAAATTAGATATTGAAATTTCTTTAGGGACTCACAGTATATATCCATTCACATACAAGTACGTATTGGTAATTTTGTTTTAATATATTCATTGAATGTTACATCTACATCGCATCAAATTAAAGTGCTAACAAACATTTAATGTTGTCATACTCTTACTTGCTTTGTATACCGCGAGTTCAATCAACTTCATAGGTATATCAGTATAATTAAAGCTTCTGGTCGGAGGTACGTTAATTTTAGTTTTGATTCATGAATAATTCCAAAATTTTGTCTTATTATGAGTTAAGACTTCTAAAACTCCATTTTTAGTCTTTTTTGGCACCGTAAAAGAAATTTTTCTCGAGTAAGATCGTGCTCTTTTTTCATGTATATACTCTTTTTAATACGCGACTATAAATGCCATTAGCCTAAAGAATGATAACCTACCTCGTTTCTATATTAAAGATAAATGCCTCAGTCATATGATCATGTACTTTTATGGTCTGTTAAAATATAAATTATACTGTTACATGCCTGTGGATTTAGGATAAATGTTGAAAACGTCATATATAAAAGTATATAATTATATAAAACCTGAAAATTCCTGAAGACATGAAACTTTCCATGATACATGACCGAAAATGCTCTCCTCAATAGGTCAAATATTTAATGCAGTTGTAAGTGCCCTTAAAATAAATTCAATCTATAAGATATCTGTACTCGTATTTTTTAAATTTTAAGAAAAATATAAAAAATGACATTATTATCCTCTTTGCTATGTTGGAAATAATTTGAAATGTGATCATTGGCAGACAGTCGTTACAAACTTTTGAAGAGGAAGGTCTCTAAAATATATATGAAAAAAAAAATGTTTAAAATATCACAGTCTGTTCATGTGCGATAATGAAAATTGCCCCAAGCATATATTAAAGTTGTTTGTAATCTTCAACATTGTAAGTATGAGAATAAATGATACCTAAGAAAGTATTAGAAAACAGAAACGCCATTAAGATTAAGCACGGTGCAAATTGTTTCTGTCCAATTAATTAAGTGTGAAAATTAATACCATTTAAAGAAAATTTAAGAAAGTTGAATTGACGCATTTTCATATATAACTCTTATTAATTGCGAGGTTCAATATAAACTTTATCGCAATACGGACCCGACGTAATTGGTGTGATACAGTTTATAGTCCTAACCGTTAACGTGTTATAGAAGCTCTTACAATTATTCAATTTAGTCATTTTTTCACTGAAAATGTCATATTATAATTCTGACGTCATTCACGAGGCGGTCGGAATTTCTTTAAAATTGTAATTTAATGTAATGTTTTTTCTCTCCATCAAATGTCATATTCTATATTTGCCGGAACTTTGTTGATGATAACCATTTATAAGTAACTTTCTCTATATTAACGTGGGTATTAATTAATGTCTTAATATTTGGACACATGTACTTTATCCAACATTCGAAAAAAATATATAAGAAAGCATGCCGTTGTTTCCTTAAGCACGATACTTTACACTCATAGCACAATGCTGGTTTATACTGAATTAAAGCATTTTACAATATAAATTACTGTCACTCGAGCAAATGTTCCTATTTAATAAATGATTTTTAACAATTTAATTATTTCTGTATTTCATTTAATACATTGATTTATTATTCTAAATTTAATTTTAAGTTTGCATTTATGTTGAATCGATTTGTAATTGTTTAGTAAATTATCACATTATCAATATACTAGTATATATATATGCAAATGTTATCATAATGACCAAATTTATGAAATAATATGTAAGATGAAGATAATATAAGATGGTTACAAATGTTCTGCAATGAAAACGAATCGGTTGTAAATATATATTGAAAAAAATGTGCATAAGCTCTATTCTTGCATGCGTCCAAATCGTTTATTCTGCGTTCCATTATTTGTATATCGTATAACAGTGCTTGTTCGATGCTTTCCACGTGCTAGTGTGACGTCATTTGAATACGTCATTTAACGTTTTGTTTTGATAATAAAACTACCAGGGCCGTCATTGCATGAAGCCAATTTTACATTGCACCCTAGATCACACATGTTTAATTGGTCCATCGGCATTAATCATCAGACATACGATAAAAATGAAATAATACGTTGATAGCATAAAATATCAAACAAAACAATAAATTGGGAAAAAAGAAACCCTAAAGAAAATCCAAAACGGCAAAATTGAAAATGTTGATGGAAGGTACTTCAAGTGCAAACTACCGTCCACTCCCCCTAGCACCGGCTTAAGAGGAATTCAACGTTTAAACATAAAAATGGTGAATTTAGAAACATCCGCAGATGTCTTCAAACCACAAAACAATTATGTATGAAGGTTGTTGGTAAATTTGATATAAATGTTCCGATATTAAATTTATTTATATAGCAGGTAATAAAATGTTCTGGAACAAAGCATCATTTTTACCATTTAAATATTCATACTTAATCACTTAAACGTTATTAACAAGCAATATTTTATAAGAATATCCAAATAAAACATTTCTATTGTTTTAATCAATATTTAAAATACTTATGCAAAAGGTGTTTATTGTATAATAATCCATATTAAATAAAATATCATTTTATAGAATATATAACAAATAACAACAAAAAAACTCGAGCACAATACGAAAACATATCAGATGACGTCAATACTGAAGAAAATGTAAATATGAGGCATTGGAATAAACAATTATCGAAAGCCATTGAACTTTTGTTAACGGAATATTAAATGCTATTAGGGTCTCACGACGACTTACAGACAAACTATAACGGTTATACAACTTCTCTGTTCTTATCGAGGACATTATTGGCAACCAGCAGCTCTGTAAATGAACTACATTCTGCTATTACTATATGTTTTGATAAAGGCAAATGTTGATTATATTATGCGATTATACATGTATATTATATTATGGTCTTATTCTAACTTTCAATAAACAAACAACTATGTACATTGTAGCGAGGTTATTTTATTACGAGATCGTTATTCAGCAGGATATATCACAATAAAGTACAAAACAGGTTCGTAAGAAATATTGGCCGCCTGCGTAAAACCCCTTTTATTTTTTTTATTTTTTAATGTTAGAGGAACCGTAGAATCCGTGTGCATGCACGGAGGAAACACAGCATTGATCCTCCTCAGGCTTCTCTTCGAAATATTGAACAACGGACCGTGCTCAGACATGCTAACATACATATCAATATATTTTCCTTAAAAAAATTCTGTTCCACATATACAAACTTGGAATAAAACTATACATTCTAAAAAGTTTCCACTAAATTGTAAACTTAGTTATGTCTTTAACACTATAAATATTGAATTTGAATGCTTGTGATCTCGTAAGAGTTACCGCTAGAGCTGATTTTCATACTCTGCCGCGGGTATATATACCCGTGTATAAAACAGACATGTATGGGTAGCCCGCATAGCTCAATCGGTTAGAGCGCGAAACTTGTTATCTCGACATTGTGGGCTCGATTCCCGGGCTGGCCAACTAAATTTACTAATCAGTCTTTCGGATGAGACTTGAAATCGAGGTCCCGTGTATGAATTCTGTGGGATTCTCGTACAAAGCACATAAAGTTCTTATCATTAAGGTATCAACAACATCTTTTTTAGATGTTGGTGTAGAACTAATTCTTTTCGCTGTTTCTAACAAATTTGTTCAATGTTACTGTCAGTAGGATCTGGTTGATCATTTAACCTATGCACTCATTTAATTGTATACAATGCAGATGTAATAGCGTGATACGAATATCCTTTATCCAATAAATTGACCAAATACATGGCAACAATGATTGTTTGTGTGGGTTGTGCTCTAAGCGAATTCACTTTACAATATTTCTCAAATAGAGGTAAACAGTGTTTATTGTTTAGTTGTGGTACTATCAGCATGCGGATGCAGTACATAGCCTGCTATATAACTAGCAATAGTGTCCATTTCGCTGCTATAAATTGCGGCATCTTGCTTTTTACGTTTCAGCCATTACCTGAAAAAAAATTACCATATATAATAATCTTACATCACATACCTTATTCTTAAGGCTATCATATCAAATTTTAATGGTTCACTGTCAAATGTGCCATTATAACCATTCCAGACAACAACATTTGTTCCGTACAAATTTAGGACTTGTTTAACAAAAACATTAAATTTCCGTTTTTATCAACATTGGCCAAAAAGGAGCACTTTTCCATTTTGACAGGACCAATGTACATTTTATGTGCTTTCTATTTATCTTATCTATACAGTGTACAACTAATCTTGGTGGCGGAACAAGCCAGTTTTTTTCTTTTTCCCAGCTCTTGCACAACGAATCTATACCGTCTGTGCCTGGTACCCACCAACGGGAATAAATCTAAGAGTGAGAGGCACGTATGCGTCCCCATTAACGGTCATACGTAAAAACACACCAAATCATCGCGATCTTTGCAGCGGCTCAAATTATCATTGCGTTCCCGGCCATAAGATTCACAAAAATGCCTTAATCTAAGACCGTTTATAGAATAATTGGAATTTTACTTCCATTTAATAAAATGAATTTAGCATTTTTATTATCAGACAATACTTGAACTTGCTTATTCTTTAATACATGTACATTGCTCTTAATCACTTTACTTACAGCTTTGGTTTCTCTCTACATGGAACTTTGAACTCTCGTCCCACTTACCAATTACCTGTAATTCCGTCTCCGCAATTACTCCTCCCTTCCATGGCCTATTTGTTGTAAGCTTTGCTAAGTTGACCATTTTCTCATAGGCATAGAACGTACTTTCTGTACCCCAGTGATACCCATATCATTCCTGTTAACACCAGGAACACCTGAGAAAACATAACCCTCTTCTGTGGGCCCTTTAAAATTATTCCAACATTTTTTAACCTGCCATGAATCACTTTCTGGATATATTTTGAAACTAAGCTCATTTCCGGAGCTTGTCTTTACTTCCATGACATTTCGATATACAATCGGTATAAACGCTCACTTCGAAATTAATGCTCACTACCGGGAGTTTGCTTGTACATATATTACATATATACACTCCCGATAGAAAATCGGTGTCTGTGCTCATTTCCTGGAGCCCACGGTCATTAATGTTCAATTCCGACGTGTATTCGGAGACTAGATTCACTTTCGGGAATCCAACTTGACCTGCACATATATCTGATATACATTTGGAATGTACACTCAATATAGGAAGCATAGCTCTCTCACCTGAAGAATATGTTTCATCAAGCTCTTTGTCTTTTTTCTCAGTAAATTGCTCATTATGTATGAATCCACTATACCGCACTTGTATCTACATATATACTTACTCCACAAACTGACATATCTTTGAAATATTTCCCTTTAGGTTCCACCTTGCTCTAGACATAATGCATCTATACATTTCTCAACTTATTCTAACTTACTTCCCTATAACATTTTGGAGAGAAATAATTTTTCCCACCACTGATGCTACTAAAGTTTTCACATGAATTATACCAAATTTATCGATTTTGATTTGAAATAAATCAGAATCTTTTGATTTTTTCAAAATTATCTATTTTAGAATATGTTAAATATAACAATCAAGAACATGTACAAGCCAAACTACTCTATTTGTCGGCTGCCAATTACATTTTTCGTCAGCCAAAAGAAAACCGAAATTACAAAGTGCCACCCGATCTTTTAGCTACGTCATAATTGACATGTCCACCAATGCCGCCATCTAAACACAATTTGACTTGATGACCTTCACTTCTTAAAAATGACACAACTCTTAACATTTTTGTAGAATTATGTCCTGCAGTACCAAATAGTAAAGAATTGAAAAAATAATAATTTGTTTTACAATTACTTATCCGTGAAAGCGGTGTTCTGAAAAAATATCAATATGGTGATATGCCCCTTTCAAGTCAAATGTAAACACAAATGAGTTTTACTCAAACATTTTTTTCTGCTACCTTGATATCCTCAAATTTTACTTTGAATTTATGCAAAAACAAATTTATGTGTCTACAGTCGTATACAAATCTAGGCTTTCCCGATTTGCTATATGCAACAGTTAAAGGATTTTCTACGGGTGGTTTAACCTTATACCTAGATATAACCTTCTTTTCTAAAAGACGCCCTATTTCTTCTTCTACAAACTTAATATTATCTCTCGCAGACCTATTATTTCTATGCACTACTTCCTTAACCTTTTTAAAATGTATGCACTATCCGATGCCTCTTTCCATTTATTTACACATTTTTTAACCTACTTACGGATGAAACAACTGTGTCTTCTTGCTCCTCTACAGGTTGTTACTGTGAACACATGTAATGTTCTTCAACATATTTTGCATTTAAATATGGTAAATGTAATAGATCACCTTCACTGTTTGATAAATTACTATCACAACAGCTATCGTTAATATTTCATCTGTTTACGCATGTAAATCAATCATAAACTATCTCATTAGTATTCCTTTCTCGGCATTCCGACACCCCTCGCCAATGTGCCGGTTTGCCACATGCAAAGCACAGCCCAGGTCTACGACCTTGACGGGCTACCAATTTTTGGCTTTGGGGACTTGTCTCTGTAAGCATACGCTGCTGTTTCCGGTGTGGCTAGTGACATGAGGACTTACTTTTCTTTGATTTCTCCGCTTTGTACTTCGTAAAAGCCGTTGCTTCTGCTTTAAAGATAAGTTTTTCATCATCTGAGTCGCTCGCCAAAGGATTGGCTTCATATTCCTGATCGACTCTCCAACCCAACTCCGCTCAATCCTCATTTTTTATAAACTCTGTCGGCGAACCACCATTTCTTTTGCTTCTGCTATATTAGCCCTACACTCAAATTTTTGCATTATTATATATTTTTTGTCTTTTTTTTTGTCTTTTGTTCCTCATTGCTTTAAAGGTTACATTTTTCCACTGTTAATCATCATACTAGAAAATTTGCTACCTTCAAAAAGGGTCTCTGTTACCTTCAGCATGTCCTCCCTATGTTATTCTTAGGACGCCTTGACCCTATCCTTTACAACTCTGTGTAAATCTTCCATGCTAAGCTGAATGCTGGTGATCTCGTAAAACAAATATCGATAGATCTGATTTTCATACTCTTCCGCGGGTATTTATACCCGTGTATGAAATACGCATGTATGCTTGAACACATTCATGCCATCAGAACCGGTTTATGTTATCCGTTACAGTTAGACAAAGGTTCTCATCCATACGATGTAATGCGGAGAAACTAGTAATAATATTTTGTCCAAGTCATGTTATGAAAACTGATCAGTAACAATTATGTATTTAAAATCCCAATAATTTGTTTGGTTTTAGGCATCATATTACTTAATGTTGCAATTTTTTCTTTGGAAAAAAAATCAATACAAATTGTGTTACAAAATATTTCCGTTCTAGTTTATTAGGCTTTCTAATAAAAATAGCTTTTCTGATGTACATCATGTCACAGAGCTTTAAGTGGTTAGAATAAACATTTAACTGAAGTGATAGTGCCATTTTTGAATATCATATTCTTTTTATCGTTGTCTAATCTTATCTACATATTTAATAATGTACCAATGAGCCAGTCTATAGGAGATCGTTCTAAAACTTAACCGTCGAGAGAGGTAACGACTGAGGCAGTGTCACTGACTTCACTTGCTCCGCCTCTGTTAAAGTTCTGGTCCGCCTTAAATTGTCGCCAAATTTAATATCATGCTCCTTATGCTAGCATTTAGTCTTCGTTGACGGGGCGGAAGGAAACCAGGACAACTTTAATCAATATCACTTGTCGAATCATTAAATTACAAGTTACAAAACCTAAACCACGCCCACTATCAGAGAGGCGGTTCTTACTCATTCGTTAAGAAAATACGCCGGTTACACTACGGCCAGTAGGGGGAGATCACTGCATAACAGTTCGTCCTCAAAATCATTCGAATATTATGCCATTCAATATGAAAAACAAGATCAACAAGGAAAGGCGGCGTTCAATGAACGCAACCCCCATATGACCCAGCAACAAGAACCAATGGCAAGGAGCCCAGGCGGACCCCAAACATAAAAAGGACAGGGCAACGACACGTTAATCAATAAATGATAAATAATTTGTAACTGATTAGGAATTCAAAGAAATTAATAATAGGCCCACAAAAGGGAAGGGGACAGGAGACCGGGGGAAGGGGGGGGGTTAATCAAAGAAATAAAAACTAGAGGCAATGGGGAAGATACTTACCGTAGACGAGAAAATGGTAATATTTAAATGGACATTTTCTCGTCACATTTTGTCTTAAATTTATTTTATGTTTACCAATCATTTCAATTTACTTGTTCTCCGATTTATTTTGCTTCGACGTTTCAATCTTTGTCGCAACAGACAAACATTTCAGAATTTTAGACATGGCATTACTTTTTTGGAATTTATGAATGAGGTTGTACTTTTTTCACAAAAATATGCAACTTTTTTATTAAACAACGAGCACATATCAAGAACATGAAGAAAAAATTGATTTGTGATATGCAGGCTTCATAACCTCTGATCCCCTTTCAAAATTCCATTTCAATTAGTTCCGCCCATTGTTTTCTCGTTTAGGGCACACGCTTTTTATTACTTGGGGACCATACGCCGCTTTTCATGGAATGGCACGGAAGTGTCACATTGAAGGTTCCATGATAACCGCCGTATGAACACATCTGCGGATGTTTCTAAATTCAAAATTTTACTATATCATGTTTAAATGTTGAATTCTACTTAAGCCGGTGCTAGGGGGCGTGGACGGTAACTTGCACTTTCCAGTACCGTCCATGACCAGGCTCAATCAAACCGAGCCTGCAACATTTTCAATTTTGTCGTGTTGGGCTTTCTTTAGGGATTCTGTTTTTATCTATTTTATGGTCACATCCGTGTTATTTGTGCCGCATGGCGGCTGTAAAAAGTCTCCCCGTACATTTAATCAATGATGTTATATTTTCGATCCTTGAAGATCGTCCAGCACGACATTATTGTTGTGCTAGTGGTATTTTTAGTTTAAACATTTCGGCATTTTCTAGTTGGGTGGTTCCAATATTTCTACTTGAATAATGTTGATATGTTGCCTGCTTTTTAAATTTGTCTTTTGACGTCTTATCTGTGATATGCAGGCTTCATTACATCTGATCCCCTTTCAAAATTCCATTTTAATTAGTTCCGCCCATTGTTTTCTCGTTTAGGGCACAAGCTTTTTATAACTTGGGGACCATACGCCGCTTTTCATGGAATGGCACGGAAGTGTCACATTGAAGGTTCCATGATAACCGCCGTATGAACACATCTGCGGATGTTTCTAAATTCAAAATTTTACTATTTCATGTTTAAATGTTGAATTCTGCTTAAGCCAGTGCTAGGGGGCGTGGACGGTAACTTGCACTTTCCAGTACCGTCCATGAACAGGCTCAATCAAACCGAGCCTGCAACATTTTCAATTTTGTCGTGTTGGGCTTTCTTTAGGGATTCTGTTTTTATCTATTTCATAACCTCTGATCCCCTTTCAAAATTCCATTTTGTTTAGTTATGCCCATTGTTTTCTCGTTTAGGGCACACGCTTTTTATTACTTTGGGACCATACGCCGCTTTTCATGGAATGGCACTACTGGGTCACATTGAAGGTTCCGTGATAACCGCCGTATGAACATATCTGCGGATGTTTCATAATTCAAAATTTTACCATTTCATGTTTAAATGTTGAATTCTGCTTAAAGGGGCTCCACTGAGGTTTTTTGACATGATTGGACTGAAAATATTTTTCCAGATAAATTTACCATTTGATGTAAGTTTATGCCACTAGTCTTTGTGCAAAATTTCAGGTCATTCGCGCACTTAGTTTTTCCAGAGTAGTAATTCAAATTGTAAAAAATGACCCAAAATGAAAAGCGTTTAAACGCTTTTTACTCAAATCGGACTAAAAGAAGCATATAAATACGATTTTCAATTTATTTCAAAATATATTTCTTAACTATCTTTGTATATATTTCTGTTTAAAGTGCCTCAGCTCATTTATGTAAGAAATTCAAATGTTATGTTTTTAGGCTTTAGACCTCAGTGGAGTCCCTTTAAGCCGCTGCTAGGGGGCGTGGTTGGTAGTTTGCACATGACAGTACCGTCCATAAACAGTCTCAATCAAACCGAGCCTGCAACATTTTCAATTTTGACATGTTGGGCTTTCTTTAGGGATTCCTATTTTCTCTATCTTATGGACAGTACTGCCAAGTGCAAACTACCGTCCACGCTCTCTAGCACCGGCTTAAGCAGAATTCAACATTTAACATGAACTGGTGCAATTTTGAAACATCCGCAGATGTGTTCATATGGCGGTTATCATGGAACCTTCAATGTGACACGTAAGTGCCATTCCACGAAAAGCGCCATTAAACAATGGGCGGAACTAAATAAAATGGAATTTTGAAATGGGATCAGAGGTTGTGAAGCCTGCATATCACAGAAAGATTAGATTGCGCATTAGAAACATCATTTAAGATTGAACTGTTTTTGCACATTCCAAAATGAACAAATTTATTAAACATTTTAAAGTCACTCTGTTTGTTAGATTTGAGGATAGCGTTTCCACAGAATCATCACCGTCTGTGCCACTATCTGTTAACAGGATCTGGATTTGTAGAACAAACAGTACTGAGAAATGTCCCCTCCCAATCGGGTTCATCATAAATCTCTTCAGTTAAGTTTTTTTCTATTTAAGAGACACTTCTAAAATCGCAGTTTGGAAATGCATCAATAAGTTGATGAATTTGGACGTTATCATAAGGGTCATTTGTTTCTAAGCCGGACTGTGAGTGTCTCGGTACTTATAGAATCTCACACAAAACCTGATTTCTTAAACAACTCCTTTTATTGTCAACAGATGTTTGTTGCAAGGATTTGTTAATCCAATGCACAGCATCAATAGCATTGACTGATTTTGCAAGTTGTGTTGCACTAAGCACAGTGTCCATTTTACACAATATGTGTCTTAGCAGATATTTCGTGCTTTAAAGCATCTGATAATTAACATATCTAACGGTTGCAAATTTGAAGTGCAGTTTGGAGGAATGAACTTTAGAGTGACGTTGCTTAGGGTAACATCACTGCAGTGAGAAGTAGCATTATCCATGAGCAATAAAATGTTTCTGTTTTTGCGACGCATAATCCTCAAGTTTTGTAACCAGCCTTTAAAAAGAGCCGAAGTCATCTAAACTTTTTCGTTGGGTTCCCATTGTACGGGTAACTGGGTTTTATTCATGTTTATAAGCACCTTCGATTGGCAGCATTTCCTATGCTTTTCCACGCCTAAACTACAACACAGCATCGTTGTTAAACGCTCTTTTGTCAATTTCCCCCCTTTACAGTCATATGATTTGATACACAATGCCTTATCTTGCAATGTTTTAAAAAAAACAGACTCGTTTCATCGCAATTAAAAATTTCATTACCATCGTACGTAGACAGCATATCTGGCAAACGCTACTTATATTCAGCTTCTTCCGGATCAACATCGGTACTTTTACCTGATACAGGAATGTACTTTTCCCTAGCTTGCTTAAACCATTCATCCATTTGCACTTATAGTTTATCCTTTGCTTTTTCCAAGTGCAAAACTGTTCTTATCGTTCTAAATAACTTTGTTTTTAATAATGTCCCCAACTGTAGATTTTCCGATGCCACATTTTTCAGATAAAAGAATTTAGAGATTTCTTTTTGCAAAGTTACACTGTCTTTAATCAATTTAATTTGTCACTTATAGACAACTCTCGACAATTTTTTTTGACTATGGAATAGAACTTGGCGCTGATAAATGCCTATTCCGTGGCGTTGACATTTTTGAACTGAATATACAAAAACAACGCGGTATAAAAATTTCATTTTTTTACTCATACTTATTTTAACTTATCAATCCATCGTGCATTTTGGCATAAAAAACCGGTAACATCTATGCCTTACAATAAATCAAACTGTGAAAAGATACAAACATTAAATAAAAAAATCAGACAATCAGTGTCCCCTTACCGCTCAGTTAGCGTTAAGACACAATCAATTGAAAAGTGCACAAAGTTTCTATAACGGTATTGTCAATGTTTAATGCAATAGTTTAACGGACTGAATTAATTGTCCGATATAAGTATTTAAAGAGCGTTTCGATTTTCTCAGCGTCTGTTTTTAATTCAACTTTCACTTTTTCAGATTTTATATCTGTATAATTATCATTGCTTCAGATGAGGACTAAGAAAAGACCAATGTAGATTCCCGTGGGACTCTAATCTCTATTTTGGTAAGATTTTAGGAATTTCCAGGTAATGCCAAATCTTGTCTAAAGCTTACTTAGATATATAAAAATACACCTGTCAATAGTTTAAGGAAAGTATCATACAAGAGTATCATACAAGACAAGCTGATTTACAGTGGAACCACGTGCAATGAAACCCGATTGTATAAAAAAAGATTTTCTTCTAACGGAAAAGGAATATGCCCATTCAGTTATATTTAAAGTAGGCTTTGTTAGATTACCAGATTGTATCCGAATGTGAATGAAATATTAAAGTATAATTGTTTTATGGTAGTTTTATATCTTCTTATTGTTATCCTGTTAGCATTGAATCATTAACGTAATTTTGACGGTAGTGTCACAAAGTGAAAGTACGTTTGTAAATTTGCATTATATTTTCACGCCGAACCTCATTTTTACTCTATATTCATTGATGTGAGATTGCATCATCTTTTGTTCAATTTAGAGTTTTCGGGTGAAATTATTATTTAGAGTATTTTTATGGTTTGCATAAATTTCCATGTCTCAATTTAAACATCTTGCCGTTTATTTCACAAAAATCCTTTCAGTAATAAGAAAGTTACATTTTTGTTTTTATGAACCAGATATATGTATTATGTCTGAATTTGAAGGACGGGCCTTTATTTTACATAACTATTTTTTCCCGCCGTCCCAGCTTTATTTCGGGCAAATCGATTTTTCATGTTTTGCACGATCTGTTTTCGCCGCTCAGTACTCAGTAGTTTGCTATATAATGACTAAATTTTAAGTGATATATTGCAATGCACTGGACGTTATACAGGTCACTATGACGGTGACAGACAAATTATATTTGTCATAAAATTACAGCTTGTACAAGGTAAATTTAATTTTTTTAGTGATTTTGTTTCATAAATTTTTGCTATTTCGTAAAATACTATTTTCTATTAGAATTATAGTTTATTGATTCGGGTTTAGTTATTTGGTAGTAATTTATTGTTTTTTTCTAAATTTTCTAAATTTTTGCAGATTAAATTTTAAAAAGCTCTTTTATTCTAGTGTTTCGCTATTGCAAATTTATACCGAGACATGTTAATTGATGTATGTTAATTGAAGTTTTAATTATATTGTAATTGTATAGGAGCCATGAATATTTTATAGATATATATATATCTATTCATAAATAATTTATTATGGTTCTACCGTATTTGTGTAACTTTATGTAAAATGCTGCAGTATCGTAATGATTTGTTTCAATCAATTTAATTTTCGTTATCATCTTACTTCATTTCATTTATCATCAGTTTTTGTTATAAGTAAATACAACGTATCTCTAGAGAAGGATCTTCAGTGGCATGATTTTGGAAGACGTTTATTTATTGGTGGTTATTATGTGGCGTATGTGATTGAATTTTTGTTCCACGGAATGTATGGTGTACTATAGTGGACATTTTGTTTATGCAAAGAAGTACATTATTTTATTGGAAACCGTGAAAGATCGAGTCTTTTCCAAGGGACTTTATTATACCCTTATGTTTGATTATCATGGAACTTACCATGTTTTATACTTTGTAGCTTCTTATTTAAGGACACACCTGAAGATGACACGGGCCCTCCACACGTATGTCCATGGCTAAAGGGTGACGCATGCCCTTGTTCAGGATCCTATCAATTGTGCCAACACTGTAGGAAGTCTCGTACAGTTACGCTTGATAAGATTTTATACAAGATGCCCGCCATTGTGACGAATTTTGTCCAACAACGCCACCACTTTATTGAAACATCATGACAGAAACTTTACGGAGAAATAGACTGAGATACGTTGATAGTGTTTGGAGAAAATAGACTGAGATACGTTGATAGTGTTTGTTTGCGCAGTGATTTTTCATATATAATCATTTTTGGCCGGGTTGCACTGGTGCAAACCCGGTTATAGTATGGTGAATGTTGGGCGGCGGGCGGGCGGGCGTCCGGGCGGGCGGCGGCGGGCGGGGAAAAAAAACTTTCGTAACAGTTTTCTCAGCAACTACTTATCACAGCCTCTTGATATTTGGCCTACAGCATTGACACATGGTCCCATACCGTGGGATTGGATTTCAGGTCTGTCTCTCATCCACTTCCTGTTTATCCACTTAGTTAAATTAGTTAGATTTTTAAACATTAATGGTCAATGCTAGGAAATTTTTGTAACAGTTTTCTCAGCAACTACTTATCACAGCCTCTTGATATTTGGCATACAGCATTGACACATTGTCCCATACCGTTGGATTTGATTTCAGGTCTGTCGCTCATCCACTTCCTGTTTATCCACTTAGTTAAATTAGTTAGATTTTTTGACATTAATGGTCAATGGTAGGAAATTTTCGTAACAGTTTTCTCAGCAACTACTTATCACAGCCTCTTGATATTTGGCATACAGCATTGACACATGGTCCCATACTGTGGGATTTGATTTCAGGTCTGTCGCTCATTCCACTTCCTGTTTATCCACTTAGTTAAATTAGTTAGATTTTTCGACATTAATGATTAGTCAATGCTAGGAAATTTTTGTAACAGTTTTCTCAGCAACTACTTATCACAGCCTCTTGATATTTGGCATATAGCATTGAGACATTGTCCCATACTGTGGGATTTGATTTCAGGTCTGTCGCTCATTCCACTTCCTGTTTATCCACTTAGTTAAATTAGTTAGATTTTTCGACATTAATGATTAGTCAATGCTAGGAAATTTTCGTAACAGTTTTCTCAGCAACTACTTATCACAGCCTCTTGATATTTGGCATACAGCATTGACACATGGTCCCATACTGTGGGATTTGATTTCAAGTCTGCAGCTCATCCACTTCCTGTTCACATTAATGGTCAATGGTAGGAAATTTTCGTAACATTTTTCTCAGAAACTACTAATCACAGCCTCTTGATATTTGGCATACAGCATTGACACATGGTCCCATACTGTGGGATTCGATTTTAGGTGTGTAGCTAATCCACTTCCTGTTAACCTACTGAATTAAATTTTCGCCATTATTGGGTCAATGGAATTTTTTTTTCGTAACATCACAGCCTCATGATATTTGGTGTACAAATGCAATCCGGCCTTTTCTGTCTTTGACCCATTTTTCATTTATAAATATTCGTTTCTTGTAAATAAATTTGTATATATTTTCTGTTCTGAGTTGTTGGTTGTTTTAGATAGTAATTGTGGTCGGCCTGGTACTATTGTGACAGGTAGTAATGTGCACTGACAAAATTATTACAGTTACAGGAAAGACTTAGACTAACATTATGAAAGCAATATATGTACATGTAACATCAAATTACAAATTTCTACTGGACGGTCATGGTCTCTCACGCTAAACAAGTAAAAGTGTATGTAATTCTGTAAAAGGAGTCATATTGTATCTTTTTATAAATGCGTATGCTGACACGGAATATCTAAGGCTTCAGCAGGCTGCCTTGATAAGGTCAAACGGAGTAGAATGGTAGAATGGTGCATCATTAACCGACTGAAATTCCTCAGCAGTGTTTATGCTGCTGACCGTTCAAAGACCCACCCCCCTGTGGTCCTCAGATTTTAGACTATTATGATGACACTTGTGAGTCCCTTGTTGTTTTTTCGTCAACGGTTAATCTTCCCTTTGCCCCTAGTTTTGTTTTATTTTAATTTTGCTCCCACCCCTTCCACGACCTTCTAGTCCCCTTCCCAACACCGTTACGCTTTATGCCTTTTAATTAATCGTCTCTTTTCTTTCATTGTCGGTTTCTATTATTTCTTATTTATATTATTTTTGTAATCACCCCGTACGTGCATTGCAATGTGCCCTGTCCTGTTTATGGTTTGGGTCCTGCTGGGCTCTTTGCCGGTGGTTCTGTGTTGCCGGGTCGTGAGGGGGTTGCGTTCCGTTTATATCGAATTTCAAATTTTTAAGGGCAGAACGGTGTCGGGATAAAATGTTTAGCAATGGATTAAAGATAAGGAAACGAAATGCTCTGTGTTTGTTATTTGGATTATTATTCTATTTTAATATTAACCTCAATCACACGTACTTTAAGATATGTTCAATCACTACCTTAGATTATGTGGTATTTGTATTAGAGATAGAAGTCCCTATTTGTTAGTTAGTTTTGTATGCAGAAGTAGTATATAAAGGATCGTTCCGATGGCATAACATAATATTCATTGAGATTGTCACAAGTAAAACAAGGGTCAACGCCGTCGAATACGTTACAGCTGACAGAAGACATCTATACAGGTGTTGTTGCCGGGTACAAGGAACAACACAGAAGAAGAATTCAGTAAACCTATAAAGTCTAGGCAAAGTTCAGCTAAATTGAGATATTGTTGGCAAAATAAGATTTGGTTCAATTAAAATACAGTGTTTTTTCATTGACTTTAGCTTGTTTTCCTTTATAGAAAACATAGTTCTATCTGCTATTAGGTCTTTAGCTTGTGTTGAGTAATATAAGATGTACCTTGTGTTTTCTGTTTGTCTGAAAGCTTTCATTTTTTCAGAATACAAGTAGTAAGAAAATTTTGAACACGAACAATCTATTTCAAAATTGTATTTCTATGTATCATAAAGCTCAGATTACTAATCTTTCCCGGTGGCTGGAAAAAAATGTTTATCGACTAGCTTGAGGTATTTAACTTGAACAGAATAAATATCTGGAAAAAAGGGATCCATCGGAATCATTAAAATCAGCAAAACTACATTAGTCTGTACATACTGAGGAATAATGAAAAAGTGCAACATTCACCACATCCCCTAGCGCCGGCTTAAGCAATATTCAATGTTCAAACCTTTAAAGTGCTGGAATCAATGGTCCCGAAGTGCAAGACAAATATAACAACACTGAAGTTTTGCGTAAAAAGAAAAGTTGTTTTGAAACAAACTTAAACTGTTTATAATATTCACATATAACCTTAACATATTAAAACTTTTGTTAGAATATTTAATTTTCTGTTAATATTCTTCAAGGAAATTCATCTGTTGTGTTGTGTTTCTTGTCCTTTGTGATCATTGACTCAAACATAAAGTGTTGAGGAGCGATTACCACTGAAGTCGGTGCTATTGATGTGACATATGAAGCCATTTTAATTATCTCTTACGAACGGACTCGGTGCAACATAGCTTAAGGTCTTCAGCGTATCCGTTTATATACTATGACATGACGTGAACGCTGAAGATAACCCCGTAGGGAAAGTCCACCAATAATCGTGCCAGGAATCTGACACGCTCGTATTTATTCATCGAACATGCCATGAAGTAAAGTGAAGCATACCTTGATAAAACTATATATAATCTGTTGATAAGCCAAGGATGGACAAATAAAAATCTTATTACGAACATAAACTACCTAATAGTTTCCGATAGGTAAAAATTTCGGCACTTGGCCGCCATATTGCCAAAATGTTTGACCACGTGATTACGAGATTGACCTTTATGAACCCATGTGCCTCCAATATTTTTATAAATTACTTTTTTTAAAGATATTGAAAAGGGTGATTTACTGACTTTTATATTCAATATAATCATATTTAAGTACTAAAAATTTAATGAAAATAAATAAAAACGTTATCTTGAATAAAAATATCGAAATCATGTCAACAAAATGTTCTAAATATAGTTCACGACCCTATTCAAATCTGTTCCCGCGAATGACGTCATACGAGGTCTCGCGTTGCACCTGAATGTCATGGCCGACTGTAATCGGCGTAAATTGATGTTTTACAGTTAAATAGGCAATTTTAATGACTGTATTAATATTTTGATATTTAAATTGGTATAGAACGATATTAAAATAATTGTTTTATCGTAAAATGCACAAGAATTGATTGGGTCAAGTGTATTTGCAAGTGAAAAACAAGAATAAATCAACTTGTGTTATTCTGGTTAGCTTTCGTAACGGGTCTTATCCAAAACTTTAATGCCGCATCAGATGAAAAACAAAAATGTTAAAGAGCGGCTTATAAAGTTTTGGAAGCCAGAACTAGGTGCAACAGTACAATTTTTAACGATTTTAAACTTTTTGTTTTGTTTTCATTTTTTAGGGATATTCCCTTTTAAGAATTTTTTAAAGATTGTAAATTTTAGATAATTTTCAAAATAGAAAAATGGATGGATATGTATTGCATCATAAGAACTTTCGATCTTTTTTCTGTAAATATTAAAAAACACGGATAGGACATTTATTTCATAAACTAAAATAATTAATGTACCAAAAGAACAGCACTTAATCTTTGACCTATCAAAGTGAAAAATCTTGGTCATATATAATGGAAAGGAAATCTATTCTTTCACATCTTTAATGATATTCATATTTAATGTAATTGTACACATTTAGATATGACGTTTGAATCCACAGGCAAGTTATTATGCTTTGGTTATATGACATTGTGACCTTTAATTGATATCTTAATAGAATATTTCCATAAAAGTGCATAATCATACGTATGTGGCATATACCAAATATATCCATGTAAAAACGGGACAGGTTATCCTTCTATGGGTTAGTATAATTTATTGTTGAGTATTGAAAAGGACATGAAGTTTTGAAGTCATTTCGTTTAAAAAAAAAGTTTTGACATTTGAAGGTTTGAATTTCATTTGACATGAATATTCAGTTATTTATATTTATCATTTAGTACATAAAATATATCTATATATATTTTCTTGTTTCATGGGTACTTATTTAACATAGGTTAAGTATCAACTAATGAAGAAAAAAAGGGAAAATATTGAAATGATTAATGAAACAGAAATAAATCAATGCAGCAGCTCTGCCTTTATAACAGAAAGCTGTTATTACTATGTTGGTGATTGCGCTGCATTGATGCTTTGTCTATACCGGTCCAGCAAAAAAAACTTTCGTCCAACTTATAAACTTTCGCCCAAGTAATAAACTTTCGTCCAACTAATAAACTTTTGTCCAACTTATAAACTTTCTAAATGTTTGTACTGTTATAATAGATCTTGTATTTATTACTTGCAACTGAGATGTACCAGTCAGTGAATATATGATCAAACCAAAATACCATTATGTGTTTGCATGCGTATGATGATTATGACGTTTCTGGGCATCTCGGAATATGATCTACTTTTACAATGTAGTCATTTCGTTATAATTTTGCATGTGCTCATTAAATAGACAAAATAGGAGTCCCTAAAGAAAGTCCAAATTGGCAAAATTGAATATGCTTCAGGCTCGTTTTGATTGAGCCTGTTCATAAACGGTACTCGTTTTCATTGAGCCTGTTCATAAACGGTACTATCAAGTGCAAACCACCTACACGCCCACTAGCACCGGCTTGAACAGAATTAACATTTAAACACGAAAATGGTGAAATTTTTTGACATTTTTTTTAATTTTCACAATATTTATGTGAACACTGAATTAAACATATTTTACAACAAATGAAGAAATAGTATATATTTAAGACTAAATTGCATTAAACAACATATTTTTCATTCAAAGTTATATAATTAGCTATACACTGACAGATAAATTGTGGAAGTAATTGTTAAATAAAAATCTAATATATGTAACTGTTCATGTCAGCAAATCTAAATTTTAACCTTCCTGTGACAATAACACCTCAATAATATTTTATACCTATCCGAACATTAAAACGAAACACTTAATGTACTCTTTTACTTCATTATCTTAAAATTGATACTTAATGGTCAAACAGCCTTGAAGCATAATTCGTATCGTTCAATGTAATACCATGTCATTAGTGTTAGTGAAGTTATTTTAAAAGGTTACACTGAGTATAGGAATTGACCGATATATTTAGTCTTATGCTCGAAGTATTTAAATGAATTTACGGCGGTCGATCAACCTAACCGAATTACCTGGATAACCAACAAGCAATTACCAAGCAAATGACCGATAATTTCTTAAAACTAACATAAATCAGCGGTGAGGGAAGTTTGACCATTAGACTAGATGTCCGAGATCAATTATCACTATCACGACGAAAATAAGCCTGGCCTATGGATCGAGCCAGTGACTCTGTGGGGGTGTATAATAACTAGGCAAAATGCGTTGTAGTTTCCAGGTTCGACCTTTACTGATCAACATTCATATATAGTATAAACAACAATACAATGTTAAGTCGGAAGTGACGTTAACGTTAGCGCGGAACGTCACGTTATACAAGGCGCTATAAATGACGTTATCAGTTCCCGACATACTCGGGGCGCGCAATGTTATTTAAAGTTTAGTAATAAATCCATTATTTGAACACTACAGTTGCTATAGTATCTCATATAAGGTATTATTAATTAAGAAACAGTCATAAATATTGAATACAGTCTCTTATTTATGTATCACCTTTCCTTTGAAATTTTAGATTAATACATTTCGAGGGGGTAAAGTTTTACAATTGCGCGATTTGTGAGTCCATTTTGAGTTCGAATTTTAGCACTTCGAATAAGTCCATCTTTTCCTGGCACGAGTTCTTCAACCACAGCAAGTTTCCATAATAAGCGGGGAACATCGTCGTGGACTAATACAACGTCTCCAACGGATATCGTCTGGTAATTTTTGCCAGTAGTCTGATGACGTTCTCGTAAAGGTGTCAGGAATTCGTGACGCCATCTATCCCGGAAGTGGTTAATTAACTTTGTTTGTATCGTAGCCTGTTTGATAAATGACGAACGGTCACTTGGCGTAAGGAATGTACATGAAAGGACATTTTCATAAGGGAGTTTGGTTATTCGTCTGCCATAAAGTAAGTGTGATGGTGTAAGTACTTCCGGTTCATCTGAATTACCAGAACACACATATGTCAACGGCCTATCGTTAATCATTGCCTCGATTTCTGTGATTACAGTCTGTAAAGTTTCGTAGGTTACATATGACCGTCCTAGCACTTTCTTTATTGTTGTTTTCGTCAGACCTATGAGACGTTCCCACATTCCACCAAACCAAGGGGCGCGTTTAGGTATCATCTTCCACTCAATTCCTCTGTTGTTAAGTTCTTCTCTAACTGTGAGTGAGTGAAACAAATCTCTTAGTTGTTTTGAGGCTGATATGAAGGTGTTAGCGTTGTCTGACATCATGACGTAAGGGACAGATTTTCTGCTACAGAAACGTCGGAAAGCTTGTAGGAATGATTCTGTTGATAGGTTTGAAACAAGTTCTAGGTGAACTGCTCTCGTAGTAGCACATGTAAACAATCATAAGTAAGCTTTTATGTCTCTTTTGTTACAATCCCGAACCAATAATGCTCCAGAGAAGTCTACTCCTGTATAAGTAAACGGTTTGACGTCAGAAACTCTACACTTTGGTAATGGAGGTGGGTCAGGTGCTGAATAGGGTTTCCCAATAACCTTCACACAACATGTACATTTACGTAAAATGTTTTAACAGTTTGACGAATCGAGGGAATCCAGTACTTCTGTCTTAAAAACGTAATAGTTGAACTTACGCCGGCATGCAATAATCTTGAATGTGCGTCGTTGACAACTAACTTTGTAAATGGATGTTTAGCTGGTAGTAGGTACGGGAACTTGGTCAGCTCGTCTAATGGAGCATTGTGGATACGACCACGACACTTGAATATGCCATTGTCTAAGAATAACTGAAGTTGTCTACATAATGGAAGTTTGTTTCTTTTTGATTTTGTATCTTCTATTTCTGCTTGATATTTGGACATCTGGCAACTCCGTATGCACATCTCCTCAGCTCTGCGTAGTTCGTCTGTAGTTAACAAGTCTAATCTCCCAGTATGACTCCCGCCTCGACACTTGAATATAAAACGTAGGACATAAGCTGTAACCCTGAGCAGCTTTGTTAACGAACTGAATCTCGACATGTCTATGAAATTGATGTTGCTTAATGGTAAAATTGTATCTTTTGGCTTGGTTGCTGGGTCAATAAACGTTGTCATGGTAACGTAAGTATCTTTTTCTTGCCAAACTGGCCAACTGTCGGGTGTGGTAAGCCATGTAGGTCCATGAAACCATAGATTACTGTTTTTGAAGTGAGTCACAGAGATTCCCCTCGTAAGTAAATCGGCAGGGTTTTCTTTCGTCGGACAATATTTCCATTTCCGGTTTTCGGACAGCGCGTGGATTTCAATCACTCTGTTCCTTACAAATCGTGGAAGGGTTTTAGGCGTCTGAAGCCAAGAAAGCACAATCTGGCTATCTGACCAAAGGTATATCTGTGTTATGCTGGTGTTTTGCTGCAGGTGTTTACTGAGTCGGGATCCAATTACTGCCGCCATTAGCTCTAACCTAGGTAACGTTAACTTCTTCAATGGAGCAACCCGAGTTTTAGCCATTACAAGAGAAGATTGGTTGTCTCTACAGATGTAAGCCGTAGCACCATACGATACCAAGCTAGCGTCGCTGAATATGTGAATGCACGTGTTTCTTGATGCATTTAATGTATTTTCGAAGTAATATCTAGGAAACGTAGTTTTTGTCACGGAATTCAAATCTGTTATTAAACAACGCCATTTTTCTTGAATACTGTCAGGTAATGGCATATCCCATTCAAACTTCTGTTGCCATAACTCCTGTAGAAGTAATTTAGCTCTGATGGTAACTGGACTTAGTAAACCCAAGGGATCATAGATTCGAGATGTATGCTGCAATATTTCTCTCTTTGTTACAATCTGGGTATTTGGTATGTTTCTGACCGGATACAGTAAAACGTCACTATTTGTGTCCCATTTCATTCCAAGTATCTTAGGAGTTTGTGCATTATCTATTACTGAATCGTTGATTGCTTGTTTTTGAAGCATTTTACTATTTGAACTCCAGGACCTAAGGTTAAAACCTGCAGATGACATTAGCTCACGAGACTCGGTGTAGAAGTGTAGAAGTTGTTCTTCCTGTTGGAAACTTGATATCACGTTATCAACGTATAGATCTTGACGTAGGTATTTGCTAGCTTTCTTGTCGTTGTTAAGTTCAAGGTGCTTAAGTATAGTTGCGCAGAGAATAAAAGGGGACGACGTAGCCCCAAAAAGGACTGCTCGGAATCTATACGTTGTCAATTCGCTGTTGGGGTTACTAGTATCACTGAGCCATAGAAATCGCGTCACATCTCGGTCGTTCTCGTCAAGAGTAATGTTGAGGAAAGCTTTCTCAATATCGGTTGCTATGGCGTATTTATTCATTCGAAAACGAATAAGAATTCCAGTTAAATCATTCAGTTCAGGTGGTGTCGACATCAAGCAATCGTTCAAACTAGGCTGGTCACGTGACTTACAACTGCAGTCATACACGATGCGGATAGGTGTCGTGTTCGAGTCCTTCTTTACATAATGATGTGGTATATAATGTACAGCGTTTGATGTGGTAACATTTGCATCACATTTTCCAATAAAACCGCCTTTTAACTGATCTTCTATGATTTGTCCATAGTTTATAAGTATATCCGGTTCTGTTGAAAGCCGTTTAATTGTGTTTTTTGTACGCTTTCTGCAAATTTCGTAATTTGAAGGAAGTACGGAATGATCTTCTTTCCAGGGCAGTTTTGCAACATAACGTCCATCTTTGTACGTGATACAGTTCTCTTTATACTCGTTAAGTATACCGGAAGTAGATTTCTCAGTATCATCTTCTAATATCCCCATAGATTCTAACTTCCAGAATCTCTCAAGATCTGTGGCATTAGGTGGCGCTGTTACAACATTAAACATATTGCTAACAGACGACGCATTTTTAACTTCCGGAAGAGGTCCTGACAGTAAATAACCGAGCTTTGATTTCACTGCCGTAGGTCCGTTGCCCCTAACAACCTTATTCTGCACGATCTGCCAAAAATAGTCGGCTCCAATCAAGAGTGATATCTCGAAATCGTCGTCAGTGTCGGTAATAGGATGTGCAAGTTTAAGACCTTCGATATATTTCAGACATTTCACATTTCTCTGCAAGTTAGGTAATGGTACAGCAATGGTTGGTACAATAAGTACGTCAAGTGGTATGATCTCTCTATGTTCGACGTGTAGAAACACTCTGCCTGTGGGTATATGACGACACTGTTCTGATTTGCCACCAAAAGATGCTAATGATATAGTGTCCGAACCGTTGGGCTTTAATTTCAGTTTCTCAGCAAGCTCTTCCGTAATAAATGACCTTGAGCACCTTCGTCAAATAATATGTTTGTATTAGTTATGGTATGGTCTTGGGAGCTTACTTGAGCGATAGCAGTCTTGAGTAGAATGTTCGATCTTTGATGCGTAGTTGAATGAAGAATAGCAGTTCCTGCATTTCCTGTTTGACCGGAAGTAGAGCTTATAAATGATGTTGCATGTGGATTCAAATCGAAATTCGATGGTTGGTCACAAATACTAGTATGGTGCTTTCGCTGGCATTTCTTGCACCGAAACTTGGTGTTTTCCCAGGCAATTATAACACATACGTTTAGCTTTAATGATAGTTAGTTTTTCTTCACGTGTTTTAACTTTTTCACAATCAAGCGACTTGTGGTCACCTTCACAGAACAAACATAATTTCTTACCCTTATCATTATCTTTTGTGTGCGAAAATTTCTTAGATGGGTATTTTTTCTTTCCGGTTCCGGTGAATAATGAAGCCGTCGGCAAGTGTGATTCTCTTATTTCGTCAGTTATGCCCATTTCTAGAATGTTTATTTCTCTTGCGATAGAAGTTCTCAAATCTTGTATGTGCCATCGTACATTTCCGTGTTCTCGAGCTAATTTTCGTCGTACTTCGGAGGGAAGTTTTTTCATGATTATGGGTATCAATAAATCACCATAGGAACCCTGACTCTCACCTAAAGATTCTAAACCCCGGATGTAGTTTTCCATTTTGTCGTGAAACCTGCGTAGACTCTTTACACTGTTATCTGGAATCGGCAAATCTAAAAGCGACTGCATGTAACTATCTATTATTTTATGAGACTGTCCGAATCTTTCTTGTAACATATCTATTGCATTCTGGTAATTTCCGTTAGTTAATGGAAAACCTGCTATGGCGGTATATGCAGTATCTTGTAGTAAGGAACGTAAATAGTTGAACTTTTGGACATCAGATAGTGTTTGGTTCAAATGTACAGCAGCCTCATACGAGTCCCAGAATGACTGCCATTTTTCAACATCTCCATCAAACGTAGGCAAACTCAGTTTAGGTAGTCTGTGAAAAGATAGATTATCAGACGACACCCTATGGTTATGAATAGAAAAGTTCTCACTTGATAAAGTTCTAGCACTACCGTTAATGTCCTGTGAATTACGGATCACGCTGCCGCTGCCAGTGTTATTAGATTTGGTGATATCTTCCTTCAGTTTTCGTAGTTTCAAACGTAAATCAATAGAATATTCGTCACTCTCTACCAATTCTGTTTCCAAATCGTCAATATCTGCATGATTAACAATCTTATCGTTGAGATTCTTGATAATCTCGGCTTTTTCTTCCATGATTTCGAGTAGGGCTGACTCCTCCGAAAGTGACAACTCGTCGTTAAATTTCTCCAGTTGTCTAGAAATAAGACGTCGCTGGCCCTCTCTAGTAGAAATAAGCTTCTGTAAATTCATTGTGATTGTAGAATTTCTCACGGCACCAACAATGTGGGGGTGTATAATAACTAGGCAAAATGCGTTGTAGTTTCCAGGTTCGACCTTTACTGATCAACATTCATATATAGTATAAACAACAATACAATGTTAAGTCGGAAGTGACGTTAACGTAAGCGCGGAACGTCACGTTATACAAGGCGCTATAAATGACGTTATCAATTCCCGACAGACTCCTTGACTATTAATCAGATGTTCTCTCTATTGAGCTAGGTGGGCGGAACTTCAACCCTTAGGAGTTAAAACGAGTGATAACATTTGGTATTCCTACACGAATGGTTTATAATTGGTAACAGAAACATTGTAACTGGCTTGAAGTTTTTATAAAAAAAAACAATGTGTGGTTATCTAACATGCATATTGTTATATTTATTTTTCTTATTTTACTTTAATTTTGTATTATACTATATTCATTTTATTGTTTTGACTTCACATAAGACATAGCTTATCCTAAAATGAATATGAATACATTGTTACGAACACTATGAATGATGGACTGCTCGTGGAAAAGTATAAAGGTTTATGTCATTTTAAAAGTTTTTTTACTTTACTGAAAAAAGCGTTTCAATAAGCTTTACATATTGCATGACCTATATTCCATATTACATGAGCTAAATATTTTGTATTTCACTTTATTTCATTATTTTGATTTTACATCTGAACTTGCTCATCCTTGAATTATCATGTACTTTTACCGTATTCTTCTAAAATAATATTACTAATATGATATATTGTTACAAAAAACCAAAAATGATGACATGCCCCTGGTAAAACTTTCTTTATATAAGATAAACGTTTGCGTCATATTTAAAAGTCTATGATTTTAATTAAACAGAAAAAGCCTAAAGCAATCACAATCTCTATAAGCTTTCCATATTGTATGATGACACGGTTGTACTCATATTTCTTCAATAGGTCAAACTGTCAATGAACCTCTAATGCTTAAATAGCAATATAATCTTGTTGCATATCTTTTTTTAAATAGTTAATTAACCTAACTAACCCTATTTGCAGGAAAGTTGCAAAACCGACAGTTTCTTTACCTAAAAGTTTATCTGAAAAAATTTACTGAAAAGTAAAATTGAAAATTGAAAAAATTTACTGAAAAGTTAAATTAATCCAGCATTTAAGACCTTTATTTTCTTTTTTGGTAATATTTATGCAATTACTTCATAGACTGATATAATTAAATAAATTTTCATACAGTTTTCATCTGATTTTGATCAGACAGAGTAATTGTTTTTATTGTCTTTTGAGAGTATTCTTTATCTAGCTTACTGAACGTCGGCGGCCCTACTCAGATGTCCTGTCCATTCGAGCCTGAAATAATGCACAGAAGGACTCCCGAGGTCCCACTCTTCCAGTAAATCTGAAACGTCACAATATGACATATACTGTGTCGGTGTGTGTGACGTAAATCTCCCTACCAAACAAGCAAACAAGTTATTTATCTAGCTAAGTTAACGGATTGCTTGCCAAATGAAATGCACAAAGTAATATAAATATATAGACAGTAAACAGAAACCGACTAATTATATATCATAACTTTGACGTCATTCAAGTCTCTCAAGAATATCAATGTACTTTATGTTTCGGGAACATATGAAAGGCTCGAAAAATATGAATGCCTTAATGTTATTCATAAGAAAACTCTTATTAGACGAATGTCTTAACAAAGTTTATAAGACAGCTTCAAGATAATGGAATACACAGTTTATATCATACCTTGATTTTAACTATATTAAGACATGAATAAATTAATATATACTTTGAATTGTTATCGGCTACATATATGTTGAATTGTTTCCCTTTTACTTTAAATGTTTGCTTGTCGTACTATACTGTTATGTTTAAGTCTTATAAGTAGACAATCAATAATACAGGTATGATCAAAAAGTTCTCGGCCCCACTCTGACATTTACACACGATACGTCGATACCGATATTTTATTGAAAATAACTGACCGAGTATATACGCGGTTTTACACAGATTAAGTAACATAAAACACACTTTGATCAGTAGACAGGTGTGTCATTTAGACCAAATGGAAAAAATTGAAATCAGAGCCGTCATTAAGTACCTCTGTAAGAAAGGGATGTCCCCGAAGGAAATCCATGAAGACTTCATGGATACACTTGGGAAGAAGTCCCCATCCTTTAGCACTGTGAAAAAATGGGCTGCTGAATTTAAGAGGGGCAGGGAGAGCATTGGAGATGATGAGCGGCCTGGGCGGCAAAAGTGGCCACCAACGATGAAAATGCCGAAGCTGTGCATGATATGGTCATGTGCGACAGAAGGCAAGACCTGCGAAGCATTGCAAGGAAAGGGCCCACGAAAATGCTGTTAGAATTTTTGGCCCAACCCTTTTGTATGCACACTTGTTTATGTCTGTAAAATTATGAAATTGTTTATTGTGTGTATATTTAAACAATAAAATATTATTAAACTAAGCAAGGGAAATGGCTATAAGCTTTGGTTCAGTTCAGGCAATTCTGACTGATGTCTATGGCATGTCAAACGTGTCCGCTAGATGGGTCTCTAGACAGTTGACTGACGACCAGAAATGGACCAGGCTTGATATTTCAAGATATATTTTGTCTCGCTTCGAGGATCAACCTGATTTTATCTACCGGATCGTAACTCAGGATGAAACATGGGTCCATCACTTTGATCCAGAATCCATAAAAACAGAGCATGCAGTGGAAGCACCCTGGCTCACCCCCTCAAGAGGGAGCCATCAGCAGGGAAGATGATGGCTTCATTTTTTTTTTGGGATAGTCAGGGATAATCATGATTGATATCTTGAGCAATGTTGTACCATAAACGGTAGTACTATGCATACGAAATCGCGCGGAAGGGCAAACTGACTCAAGGCGTTCTGCCCCTGCACGACAATGCGCCAGCTCACATCCCAAGTTGCGATTACTGCTGCAACTGACTGCGGCTTTGAAATTCTTCCCCATCCCCCATATTTTCCGGACATGGCCCCCTCTGACTTCCAATATTTTCCAAAATGAAAACTAAGCTTCGTGGTAGACGTTTTGGAAGCAATGAAGGTGTCAATGAAGCGGTCAATGAGGTTTTTGAGGACCAAAACAGAGAGTTCTATTTTGAAGGGTTAAACAGGTTGAAGATTATATTGAAAAGTAGGACAATAAGTTGGGTTCTTTGACTACCGGAAGTACATCGGGCCAAGAACTCGTACATTGGAGAGAAAAAATATAGATATAGTCAATTAAACGTAGGTTATAATCATCATGTTTCATAGATATTACATTCCGTTATGAATATCGAAATTAATTTCAGTTTTTTTTGTTGTTTTTTTTTGTTGTTGTTTTTTTTTGTTGTCTTTTTTTAATAAATTATATAACAATAATTGGTAAGAGAATCCTTAATACATTAATTTTAAGCAGTAAAAGCTTAATGGTCAAAAGAAACATTTACTTCTTATCAATATTTTCAGATGAATGTTATAAAAATAGGTGTACTTAATGGTTCTGGTCGAATATATCTCTACGTATGCTTCTTGTGAATAGATGAAGACAATTGCGGTTATTGCTTTTAAATCAACGTGATTATAAAGTAAAAAAAGCTGCAATTTTGTTTTGTACTTTAATTATAATTCTACAAATAAAATGCTATAGTGTACGATTGTAATACTGTAGAATTAAGATTTTGTTTTGAAAGGTTGTACTTATTTTTGTACAATTGAAAATAAAAGGTCATTGTCCTTTACTGGTCTTTTGAAATTTAAAGTTCAACTCTTTTGGAAAAAAATGATCCATAATCTTCAGGAGAGTGTTTAAAGTGAATTGGTCTATAACGGAGGTCTGTAATACAATGAATAATTACTTTGATAGTATATAGAATTAGATATAAGAATAAACCACGAAAAAAATATATATGAATGCTGCTGGCAGTTGCGAGATACATAACCCGATATTAAATATAATTATATAGCACATAATGAAATGTTCCAGAACAAAATATTATTATTCACCATATAAATGTTCTTTTACTTACAACTTTATCAACATTTTCTTTTAAAGCAACATTTATAAGAATATTCAATGATTCATTTCTATTGTTTCATCAATTTTTAAAATACTTATAAAAAATGTGCCCATAGTAGACCTATTATATCTCAACAAATGTCTCATAGATAAATTCTTAACAAAAAGGCTGATTTAAGATAATATCGTCTGTAGTTTGGAATCACTATCATATATGTACTTTGTATATAGTTTGGTTACAGTTTCGTTAAACAAGCCACGTATATATTATCAAGCTTTAATAAGAGAAATTGAAATATGTTCTTGGGCTAATTATAATACGTTATAAGATAACAATTAGTGTTTAACATGGACGCTGTCCCTGATATTTTGAATTTTCTTGTTACATATATTTACGTGCTTAATATATACATGATAGTTGTTGGACATCACCTTTTTTTCTAGCAAATTGTCTGATATCGCTTAGTGTCAGATATAAAGCTTACATTTAAGTTCGTTCTTTTACCATTTAAACCGTATCTTTAGATTTTTTATCAAAAATTGCAAGACGCCTGCTTAACATCCTCTTAAAATGTATCGAATACAAACTATTTTGATATGTGTAAAATATTTATTGTTGTTTAACACTCATAAATGACATTAACTGTTGCGTGCTTTTAAACTATTTTAATGGATATTCAATGTGTTTCTGTCAAGAGATAAAACTAAAAGACCGTCATAAGCAGGGAAATATTTAAGATGACGTCACTACAGACTTTGAAAGACTTCTTTTGAAAACATCTATCAAATTATCATATTACTCTTCCTGACGGTATTGTATAAGTACGTCATTTTCAGAAATGCTATCACTTATCCAACAAATGTTTGTGTGTCAATCCGGTCTAAGCCTATTGTTTGATACAAATGGAAATTATACTGTTATTCTACATTTTTATTTCAATATATATTTTTTTCATTTGTATTTTATCAAAACGTTTTAAGTGTCAAAAATAATATTTAACGAAACTATATAATTAATGAGTACATGAAAACCAAATTGTTAATTCCGATTGATTTTTTCCTCTGCAAACATGCAAACATATTTGAATTTTCAGCTTTTAAACTGACAGCAAATACCTACAGGATATTAATCAACGTTTGTTTTCATTTTTTTTGTTTCAATTATGATTCTCTTTAATCATACAAAGTTTATTATGATTCTCTTTAATCATACACAGTTAAAATTAATTCTCTCCGCTCGTTCAAAGTTCAAAAATAGTCTACCAAAAAAAGCATCATGATGAACAAGTATAGGCAATAAATTCAATGTCAGTTAAGCAAGTATTCAACGAGAAAGTAAAATAGTTTGACACTGATGGCATTGACCTTGAACTTGATCCAACTTACTTCACTTAAAGTTAGGACACTATCCGAGGTATGTAACTACCACATGTAAAAGACACCATTCAATAAATATGTATTTCCATGAAAATATCTTAGGGAAATAATTAAATTAATCAAATAATTTTTATCTTATAAAAAATATCTAAATGAAAAGAAAACAGATATAATTTTAGTAACATGCTATGTAAATGTATGTATAAGACATGTGTGTATGTACGTACGTACGTACGTACGTATGTATGTATGTATGTATGTCTGTATGTACAAAAATAGAATGGTAACATTAAAAATTTTATCCCGAGGAAATAAATGTAACGAGTCGTTACCAGAGGGAAACAAGTTTTTATGAGAAATAATCAGTGTTGTTTTCACGACGAATGATATATTTGCTGTTACTCACAAACCTATGTGCTTTTTTATTTTATTACCCCGAACAAATACTTCATTGGGTCACTGTTTGTAAAGGTTTTTATTTTTCAGATTTTTACTGTTAAAAAGTACTATTATCTATATAACAGTACACATATTTTAGTCACAATGTATCACAATGCACACTTGAATTAACGGTAAGAGTAAGTCCAATTGGCCTATGGGAAATAAAAATTACAAAATAGTCAGTGGTAATTAAATATAATGTCATAATTATTTCTTCTAAACACAAAACTGCAGGTACAAAACACGAACATATTTCGGATGACGTAAATACTTGTAAAGGAAGGCACTGATATTTATGAATAAACAAGTATCAAAGGCCATTCAACCTTTCTTAATGGAACATTAAATGTCATAATAGTGATACGACGAATTACATATAATACACAATGGTATACACTTCTCTTTTCTAATTGAGGCCACTAATGGAAAATACAAGACAATGACTTAACCAATTGTTGATGACGACATAAAATCAACGACCATTCATGTTATTCTGCCAGGCACAATATGCCATAGAAATACATATTTTCTAATTATATAGAAATGTCAAACATGTGTTTTATAATATTTTAAGAATGGGTTTAGAGCATATTAGATGTTTAACAACTGACGAAAGTTGCGCTGAATGTGCAGTAATGTGTCGTAAAGGTAGCAAAATGTAAACAAAGTAGTATTTTTACTTCCAGACAAAATACTCATTCACTATGATAATGCCATTGCCAACAGAGCAAAGGAAGTAAAAGATAATTTATCTATGTGGCAAATGAGTATTCTTTTTGAAACTGTAACAAGATACCAAAAATAGAAAGTTTTTAAGAAATAAAAATGATAGCATTTCTGAGGCAAAATGGGCTATGAAAAAACGTTTATCATAGTAATCAACTAATTGGCATACTTTCCTAGTTTGCTTAAACTTTTCTCGTTCTCAGCGTAGAATATTTCATTATGACATAATTTGCAATGCTGAATATCGACATAAGCTTCCATTCTGCATTAATGAACTTGCTCATCCTACAATTATTTTGTACTTTTATCTTATTCCTCGTAATTTACCATTATACGATTCATTCTTAAAACACTCATAATGATGACCCGCCCGTGCGGCTTTCTTTATTTAACATCATAACAAGAATATTTTTTAGAAATATATTAAGTAAAAGTCTTAAAAAGAACAATGAATTTGAGTTTTCATTATCACATGTTAAGTTGTTAAAACTTAATCAAAATACTTTGATGTTCTTTTATATCAGCAATCATGACGTTCTGTTGATGCATTACATGATCAATAAAATAAGTAAACACATTTGTAGCTACTCCCCAATTTCATTTCTTTATTTTGACGTCATTTTTACGTACTTTTGTTTTATTTTTCCTCATTAATAATCAGATGCTACACTGTTACAAATTATGATATTAACTATGTTTTGAGAATATTGTTTTGTGAATATCATATACCGAGCAATTATGTGTCACAGCTTTGACGTCATTCAGGTTATTTTGTGTTGTCTCAAAAATGAAAATGCGCAATATTTTTCAGTCTCTTAAAAGTACAGTACATGGAAAATATGAAGGGATGTTAACCTTGCCTAGAAAAATATGAAAGTCTTAATGTTATTCGTTAGAAGCAAATAAACGATAAATACAAACACATCCTGACAAATTGTTCAAGATAACGGAATAGTCAATGTACATATATCATACCATAAACTGTATGGGCGTATTTTTGTTACATATTTCAGACATTCATTTATGCATGAACAAAAAGAAATCGACTTTGAACAAATATTGTCTTAATAAAATTATCTTGAATTGGTTTGCGTTTTAATTTATAAGTTTGCATGTCGTAATAAACTGTATGTTTGATATTGATGTAGGTGTAGGATGATGTTTAATGTGGATCTGGGCAACTTTCAGAGTTGGACTTTTAGGGTTTTCTTATTAATAGCGTTAAGACATTTTTTGTAGGCAAGGTGAACACCCTTTTATATTTTCGATTTAATTATAAAGAATTGAAACATTAAGTACATAATCATCATTGAGTCAACAAAAAATAACTTTAATTACGTCAAAGTTATGATACAGAATTGATCTATTTAAGTTTACTGTCAATGTATTTGCTTTTTTCATTTCATTTTTGCAAGGAATTTGTTAACTAAGATTAATAAACAATATTCTTAAAACGAAATGTATAGCAAACTATGGACATATTACTCTGATCGAAGTATCTTGAAGGTTTATTAAATATATTTAAAAACATCTTTTGTAATTTGTGCTATAATAGTATTGTACACATATAATAAATATATAAGAAATTCAATGCCTTACTAGTTTGTGTTAATTGTACTTTTCATTGAAATCCAATTTTTTAGATTACCCATTTTCAGGTAACCCTTTAAACAACATTGAATTAAATTCCTATAAAAGTGCAATAAAACTGTCAGATTCGCAGCTTTCCTACAAATAGGGTATATTAGCGATTTACAAATTACTTATGATATGCAACAAGATTAAATTACTATTTTAAGCATTAAAGGTTCGTTGACAGTTTGACCTATTGCAGAAATATAAGAACATTCTTGCGGTCATGTAATATGAAAGTTACGGTGATTGCTCTAGGCCTTCTCTGGTTAAGTGAAATCATAGACTTTTAAATATGACGCAAACTTTGATCTTAAAAATAGAAACTTTTTCCACGGGCAGGTTATCATTCTTGATGTTCGTTACAATGTATGTTAATGATGAAGAATAAAAGTACATTATAATTCTAGGAAATTTCAGGATGCGTAAGTTCTTACATGACGTAAAATAATGAAATGAAGAAAGTTATATACTAATTGAATACATATTATATTGAATTTATAAATTTTATTGAACCCATACTCATCAACAGAACAACAAGCTTGCTAATATGACTTCTCCATTAAAAAAAATACTGCAAACTGTCTTTCCAATAATGCAACTGCTACAATCTCAATGCCAATGTAAATCAAAGCACAGGAAGTGCTGACTTCGGCAAGCCCAGATACTTAATGAAAATATTTAACTTCACAATTTGCACTGATGTTATTCCGAAAGAACACATTATTAAAAAAAATGAAAAATTAAAGCATGACTTTACGGGTTCTATGAACAATCATCCTTCTGAAGCAATTAAACGTTAAATATGCGTTTTGAAGATAAATTTTATGTCCCATATGTCAGATTCCTCAAAATGATAGCTTCTATTAAAATATATTTAAATATTGAGTGAATTCAGAGTTCCAATTTTACTGTGCCATTTTCGGCTATTTAAAATAGCAAGGATCAATTGCAAAATCTAAAGATTATTGAATGTTCATGAAAAAGTCATCTTTTCATGTTTATAAAGATACATACAAAACGTTCTACAATTCTTCAACCTATTTAACTCTAGGATGTTATTGACATTTGAACTTACACATATAAGAAGGTCACGTATGACGTAAACAGCTTCTGAATGTTGTCATGATTACCATTCATCATCAACTTACATGCTTATCAAATTATTAATCATTATTCACTATGATGGTAAATCCATAAATACTGCCCGTGAGTTTCCAACCGCATTTATAGATACATAAGGTCATTTGTGGTTATTGACAGGGATTTCAATATAGTAAGAGTAGGTTTATCATATTTGTTAATACTTTTAAATGACCACTTTTTACGGTCTCTCTCTGAAAAGTGTTTCAGCGTTGTACAATATATGTATTTCTACAGATTTCATTTCCCGGGTTATTGAATTCATTTTACATTCCATATTATAACGGAGATAAAAAGAGATAACCGCCATTGTCTTCATGTATATACAAGATGTTTACGTATATTAATGAAGTTTACATATATTAATATATATCAAAGCAAAACTTCAAATACCTTTTTCCAGGGGCAGGTTATCATGCTTGATGTTAGTTACAATGTCTCATATGATTGTTAATGATGAAGATAAAAGCACATTATAATTCTAGGAAATTCCAGGATGAGCAAGTTCTATATGACGTAAAATAATGAAATGAAAACAGTTATATACTAATTAAATAAATATTATAATATATTTATTTATTTTATTGAACACATACTCCTCATCAACAGAACAACAAGCTTGCTAATATGACTTCTCCATTGAAAAAAACATTACTGTAAACTGCTGACTTCGGCAAGCCCAGAAGTTAAATGAAAATATTTAACTTCACAATTTGCATTGATGTTATTCCGAAAGAAGACATTATTAAAAAAATAAAACAATTAAAGCATGACTTTATGGGTTCTATCATCAACCATCCTTCTGAAGCAATTAAACGTTTCGTGAACATATCAATATGCGCTTTGAAGATATATTTTATGTCCCATATGTCATATTCCTCAAAATGATAGCTTCTATTTACAGATATTTAAATATTGAGTGATCAGAGTTCCAACTTTTTCTACGCCATTTTTCAGCTATTTAAAATAGCAAGGATCAATTGCAAATTCTAAAAATTATTGAATGTTCATGAAAATAGTCATCTTTACATGTTTGTAAATGTACATACAAACAGTTCTACAATTCTTCAACCTATTTAACTCTAGGATGTTATTGACATTTGAACTTATACATATAATAAGGTCACGTATGACGTAAATAGCTTCTGAATGTTGTCATGATTACCATTCATCATCAACTTACACGCTAATAATATCATTAAGTAAGTTCATTATGATGGTAAATACATAAATACTGCCCATGAGTTTCCAACCGCAAAAGAATATATGATCATTAATAGATACATAATGACATTCATGGTCATTGACTAGGTTTTCAATATAGTAAGAGTAGGATTATCATATTTGTTAATACTTTTTAATGATCACTTTTTATGGTCAATATCTGCAAAATGTTTCATCATTAGTTACACAATTTAATGAAGAAACTTATACATATACAGAATACACTATCTATGAAACATACTAAAAAGATAAAATGTACATTTAATTTACTTTATTGATAATTTTATTCCCTGATGTATGATTGACTGTCCACAGATTTTTTAACTAATTTTGAAAAACAAACGTATGATAATCATACAGTATAATACGACAGACAAACTTGAACAGTAAAACGCAAACCAATTTAACATAATTGCGTATTGTGTATAGACAATAAAAGTTCAAATTCTACTTCATTTCTGTTGTACATATATTTATGAATGTCTGAAAATATGTACCAAATATATTGGCGTTTTTCCCATGCTTAACTTGTTTGAAAGTATTTTTAAGAAATTAATGTATGATATAAACCGTCCATTCCGTTATTTTGTAACTATCTCAATACATTAGACATACTAGTTTTTTTTTATGAAATTCAATAAATAATGACATCCATATTATTCTACACAAAGTCCTTCCATATTTTACATTTATTTATAAAAAAATTGAAACATTAAGTACATTATCATTCTTGAGTCCAATACGTGAATGATGTCAAATTTATAATACATTTTTGTTCGGTTTCAATATATTGTCTCTGTATTTGCTTTAATTATTTCATGTTTTGCAAAAAATATTTTAAAATTAAATTTTAAAAAATGACAACGTTCTCAAAACAAAATAAATAGCAAAATATGGACTGGATTGAAATATTTTTAAGATTGATGAAAAATGTATAAACAAGAATCGTATTATTTTTAAGGTTTTGAAATAATTTGTATTTTCATAAGGTTTTTTGCAATATTTACCAAAATTGGGATTTTCTGTTGGTATTAACAAAGTTCCCCTTTATAATTTTTAAAAGTTCTATTAAATATAAATTCAGAGAATTGAAATTCACTGCCCAAATTTTTTAAAATTTTGGGAAAAATTTCTTTGCAGTGCAATCCATTTTTTTTTGTTCAATACTGATTAAAAGGTTTAAGAAGAAAAGTGTCCTTTCAGAATGGAAGAATTTGTAGATTTCGAATATTGTCGAATATTCATGATAATTACAGTTATTGGCTGGTAAGGGATATCTAAGAAAAAGAAAACAAAGGTTGTGCAACTTATTCGCCTGCAAAGCAGCCGAGTCTTATATGATTTTGAACAAGACGAATGATTAACTGCGGAATGACACGATTTATTTTTCAAGTTGTCAATAAAATCACATGGACATAAAAACATTCACATACACCAGCTTTACACTTTCTAGTTTACCGATATTAAATATCGTTGAACCAGGCTAAAATTAAAGTATATATAAACACGTTGTCTGTACCCAAAGGGAAACTGTTTCGTATTTGGATAAAACGCATCATTTTAAGAGCTGTTGCATTGCACTGTCCACTTAATGTCTCAATTTGCTGACGTTAAGAAACTATGAAACAAGTTTGTGTTAAAGAAATTCATCTTTTAAACTTTTGTATTTTTCTTTTGAGATGATTATGATAGTGCTGTGTGGACATTGTTCTGGTTTATATAAAGTTTATATATCGTTAAATCGGGATATAACCAATTAATGTTTAAGGCATTATGATATACCATTACGGGAAACTCTGTCTTTATATAAATAAGACGCATGGTGTCGGATTCCTGGCACATTATGACATTGACTGAAGCGTACCCGTCTTGTCACAGTATGAAACGAGCATAAGTAGGACGGATGTCATGATATTTTCGTGTCGCAACGCTTTCCTTTCTATTACAACAACTGCGCAGATCTAAACAGACATTTGTCTAGGTAGCATTTTATTTGGCTCTTATAAAGGTATACAGTGCACGACTGACCATTTCTTTGAAGTCATTTTACGCGTGCGTTAAACGTCGCTTGTTCACCATTTTAGAGAGAAATAGTTAAAGTAAACAAATTATGACTGTGCTTGAGAAAGCGTGCTTCAATATGGCAAAATTAAATGAATGCCTCTTGTATGAAATACATAATCGTTCATATGTTTTTCTGACCTAAAAGATGACAAGATCAAATTTTAAGCATGAATTACATGTATAGAAAGCTAGGCATGACATTGATTATTAGGGGCTCTTTGGGCTTCTATTTTACGTTATCATAAATAGTCCTTTGAATGACTACATCATTTTATCTTTAATTGTTTTGTACATGCTAAAATATTATATTATATTCAAGAAAAAAATGAACAACAAATAAGATATCAACATAAGAAAGTCTTTGTCAAAGTGGTTTCAAATACAATGGTTGTTGTACGCACTTTTCAACATTTATATTCATGTGTAAAATTGTATTTTTTGTGAGAGAATCAAATGTTGCATCACATAAAAGTACATGATGAAAAATATGTTGTAATAATGAAAATAATGCAATAAATGACTTTAGAATTGTATACGTTAATTGGGTTACAAAAACAAGAATGAAACACGGTCGCGATCTGTGATAACAATGGATATGCCTCGAGTGTCTTATCTTGTTATTGTGATACGAAATCAACCGTTTGTAATACATTTAAAATGATATTTAGTCTAATAATAATATATATAGTATATATATGGGTGGAAGTTTCCCCTATTAAATGCCACGTATTGCACAAGGATAATGATTTTTATTATGAAAGCATTAGTTTACGATGGAATGATGAGTTACGGAACGAATTCCGTAGAGGTCTTATATCACAACTACCACGTTTAAATACTATTACCGAAAATGTTGATTTTAACGATAGATTACAGTATGTATTGGCAAGTTTTAAAGGTTGGATTTTTGGCAACGAATAGCCTCCATATGAATTACATGTATAGAAAGCTAGGCATGACATTGATTATTTGGGGCTCTTTGGGCTTCTAGTTTACGATACCATAAAAAGTCCTTTGAATGACTACATCATTTTATTTTTAATTCTTTTGTACATGTTAAAATATTATGTTATATTCAAGACAAAGCATGAACAACAAATAAGATATCAAGATAAGAAAGTATTTGTCAAAGTGGTTTCAAGAACAATGGTTGATCAACATTTATATTCATGTGTAAAATTGTATTTTTTGTGAGAGAATCAAATGCTTCATTACATAAAAGTACAAAAATAATGAAAAATATGTGGTAACAAAGAAAATAATGCAATAAATAACTTTAAATTTGTATACGTTAATTGAGTTACATATTTAAGGTACAAAAACAAGAATGAAACATGATCGCGATCTGTGATAATAATGGATGTGCCTCGAGCATCTTATCTTGTTATTGTGATATGAAAATTAACCGTTTGTAATAAATTTAAAATGATATTAGGATAAAGCAATTTGTTTGTTTGTTTTATTGGGTTTTACGTCACACCGACACAGTGGTCATATAGGTCATATGGCGACGTTCCAGCTTTACTGGTGAAGGAAGACCTCAGATGAACTTCCGTGCATTATTTCAGGCACGAACGGGTACATGAGTAGAACCACCGACGTTCCGTAAGCTAGTTGGATAGCTTCCTCACATGAAAGAATTCAAAGTCCCTGTCGGGATAAAGCAATAAAACATATTCAACTTAACATGTATGGTGCTTCTACATTTCTTCTCTCCTTGAATATGGATAAAATATGTGATGGAAAGTAAGTCATAATTACGTTTTTAATTAGTTCTTCTGTACAGGCAATTAATAAAAAAATACATCTTTCAAAATTGACCTGACTACGGAAAATCAAACATTGTCCTTTTATACCACCTATGGATTATAGTAAAGTAGTAATTTAATCTAATTGGAAGATAATTTAATAGACAATTCCGGAATTGTCTAAGAGACCGAATAATGTTGTACACGCAATTAAAATGTGATATTTTATAACATTTCTGCACTTGAACCAACTTATAAGAACATTATGCGAACTTTGAATTTAATTGTTAATTCTATACATGTATACAAAAGAAAACGACCATATATACTCGCTCGCTTTTAGAATCACAATTTTATCCCATTTTAGGCTTGCAAAACCCACCCAACACAAACAAACTTTTAATTATGCAAAATTATGACTTTTCTGATTCCTTGCGTGAGGAGATTCTAAAGATTAGCAAGTTTGCAAAATTGCCTAAATATGTTCATTCATAATGTTTATTTGGATATTGTTTTACATTAGACCATACACATCTTAAAATTTAAACACTTTATAACGATGGTGTTATCCTACCTTTACTTTAATTGAAGATGTGCTAAATACATGGAACGATTGTTTTTTGTTGTTGTTGTTTTTTGTTTTTTTTTTTTGGGGGGGGGGGGGAGGTTCAATCGCTTTTTTCATCACTGTTTTAATGAATAACTGCAGCATAACTGTATCATACAAAGTACACATAAATATTTACCGACAGATCCAAAATTAACATTGAACATTTTATTTATTTATAAGTAAAAGCTTTGCAATGTTTTATATTTTGATTTCGTATGTAAAGTCCAAATCCAGACTACAGTTGTTAAAAAAGATTGAAAACAATGATAACAGTGGGTAATTGTATCAATAAAAATATTTTGATTATTATTTTGTCATATCATAAAATACGGACTGAAAAGAAGTTTGTTTACTATTAAAATTTTGTCTGGCATTTCTGAAAATGTATGACATTTTATAACCCATATAAATATGTTTACATAAAATTCTTTCAGATGTTGTGACGCCTTTCAACTGGTTTCTTGCTATATGTCAGACCATTATTATCTACTACATTATGTTATCAATTGAAATAGGCTTCATTTAAGATTGTACGTGATTTTTGAAGATGATATAAATAAGAGTACTATTCCCTCTGTCTATTTACTTTTAGTATATAAAAATATGATTTAAATGAATATTTGATAAAACTGTATTATGTTATCATTACCACTATGATTGTTTATAAAAGTCTCATTCACTCAGCAATTTTTTTATCCATAAGATTTCGGATAATAAGGTATTTTTACATTTAAATTGATCCTATATATAGAGAATGTTTCCACGGGCAGGTTATTATCCCAGACGTTCATTTTAAAGAATTTAATAACATTTATTAAGATTGTGTTACAAAAGCGTTTTACGGACAAAACCCGATTCTCTTACTGTGTGGTCACATATAAAACTTAGAAGTGTTGTTGGAAAATTACCAAGTATAACTTTGCACTTCCAAAAATTTGCTTTATATTACTGTACCTGATTACGGAACAGAATCTGGCATCTTCCAAGCTGGATTTTTTTCATATTACACTGACAGTGAGTCATAAAAGCCAAAGTAACTAATATAACATCAAATGACACCACACAAATTTCTTAGTGCGAGGTATTATCATTTTCTATGCATTACTATATGTATATTGACATTTAATTTATGTACTAATGTATCACCAAGATTTTTTTCTGCAGTGATCACTGTACGTCAACAGTACATACTCATTGTAATATGTCATGTACCAAAAATGAGACAATATTTCCTTGTTATAAAAGGTTATAACGATTTAGAGAAACCATAAAAGTGCGGCTTGGTATTAGAAATATCTTCAACAGAGTGAGGCATACCGTATAAAAGTCTCTTGAATGACGTCAACTTGTGTGATATTTACATTAATGTATATGAACTCTCATTTAATGTTTCTAACATTTGGAATGACAAATGTTATTACTTTTTATATTTCGGTTAAAAATACATAAAAAATTGTGTAATCGTCAATTGTCAATTAGTCAACTTGGTTGTAATAACAAAAACATACCTCGCCTAGAACCTAACTATAGTGTTATCTGGTATTGAATAAAAAATAACATCTGGTATGGAAATACTGTGGTAATAATAATTATTTCAAAATATTAAGTCTATATAAAACATCTCACTGGCATAGTGTTATAAAATCAGTGTAATGGATTTTACAAGCACATTTGTTGTTGTTGTTTCTTTCTTTTGGACTTGGAATATAAATTAATAGTAAACATGTTGATATAAGTTTCTGCTCTGTGGCCTAGAATTATGAAACTGTAAAAAAAACTATTCTGACCCAGAAATATGAAATATGTAAACAAATGTTTAAGAAATCATTTCGGAACTAGAAATAAGAATGACCCAGAGATGTTTAATACTTGAAATTTTTTTCGTATTTACGGTTTGTTATTATGAGGATTGTGTAAAAATGCAATATCTTAAACATGTGACACCAACGATTCCATTTAGATCATTAATAATTGTTCCCTAGAAAGTAAAGCATATATGAAATGTGACTGTTATATTAATAATAGGAGAAAGTTGATATGTACATGATAATAATATCCCTCTAAATGACGTCATGGTTATTATGTTAATAAATAAACAATACAGTAAGAGCAGTTAACACGGCTAAATATTCGAACACAAATAAAGAAAAGTAACCGGGGAGCTATATGTAAATAGGATGCCTAGAAATCTGTTCAGGAATTTATCTCGAAAATTGAAATATCACACATTTTATAATATACATGTATTACCACTAGATGGTAAAGCCAACCATATACATATTTTTTCTTATGTACTGTTTCATACTTTTCCTGTGACGTCGTATGCAAAGTTCACAATATAATGTGAATGCGATTTTAAATAATTCTTCATTAATAAGTGTCATATGTTACATTAGAAATTATAAATATGTTATTCTGCCGGTGGAAATAATTTTCTGTTTTTCAGGAAATTTTAGCCTGATATCTAAAAACATGAAATAACGCCAAAACAAGTAAAATTAAAAGATGAGTTCGACAATTTCTCTCTACACTTCTTTTGTTTCCTTTTCCAGAATAGTACTAACCTTTTTCACCAATATACGAATTAGATAATTAATATATTTTCAATTAAAAAGCAATTAATGACCACAAACTTATTGTGATGAAACAACTTAATTACATTCTTTTTTTCCTTACAAAATAAAAAAAACTCTTGAAATTATAAATAAATAATCAAAACCGATAACCAAATAGGTCTCGTGTATGATCATGTGGTAAGAAAATGGGTATAGATGTATTTGAAATTATATCCTACATGTAAAGCTTTTGACTTACTAGTGCGAGAGAATATTTGGTTAAAGCTGATTCATATTGGTGTCCGAGGGAAGATTCTTACTGTTTTAAGATCTATGTATCAAAATGTGAAGTCCAGGGTGAAAACTCAAAACAACACTTTGAGTGAAAGCTTTTTATGTTCTTTGGGTGTCCGTCAAGGTGAGTGCTTATCTCCCTTTCTTTTTTCAATTTATGTAAACGATATTGAAGATACACTTTTACGTGAAGGATTTAAAGGCATAGATACCGGTTTTTTAAAACTTTTTCTTCTTTTATACGCAGACGATACTGTGATAATAGCCGAAAGTTTAGATGATTTACAAAAAGGCATGGATATTTTAAAAGATTATTGTGAACGTTGGAAACTTACCGTAAATATTAATAAAACAAAAGTGATGATTTTCAGAACAGGTGGACGATTACCAAGAAATATTAGGGTTATGTATAATGGGTCTGAAATTGAAATAGTGAATAAATTTACATATCTTGGTATAGTTTTTTCTTGTGGGGGATCTTTCGAACACATATTTGATGCATTCTCAGGTCAAGCATTAAAAGCTATTTTTAAAATGAAACAATTCTTACAGAAATTTACTTATATAGATATCAAACATAAAATTGAATTGTTTGACAAGTTAATTAAACCGATTTTATGTTATGGATGTGAAATACGGGGCATGAATAAAGCTGATAAAATAGAAAATATACATACACATTTTCTGAAAAATATTTTAGGGGTAAAATTACAAACCCAGACTAATTTTGTATACGGCGATTTAGGTAGAACAAAGAATAATACAAGTTTTGAAATTCTGGTTAAAGATAATTAAATGCGATAACGTGAAACTGATTAAACAAACATACAATTTGATGCTTGAAGATATTGAACGAAACAATGAAACTACTAATTGGGCAACGTCTGTAAGAACAATTCTTGAAAATCTAGGCTTAAATTATGCATGGATATTTCAACAAATAGGAAATGAAAACATTTTTATAGCAGAAGTCAAACGAAGACTTGAATATAATTTTATTCAAACCTGGATGTCTGAAGTTAAAGCGTCACCCAGGGCCGACACATATAAACTTTTCGCTACTTTCGGTTTTTCGAAATACATAGTACAAATCAATATCAGTAAATACCGAGCTGCTTTAACAAGATTTCGTTAATCGTCACACAGATTGTATATATAAACCGGCAGATGGCATAAACCGCATCCGATTCCAAGAAATGAACGCAAATGTATCTTATGTAACACACTAGAAGACGAATTTCATTTTCTTTTAGAATGCGAATTATATAAAGATTTAAGAATTAGATATATAAAATAATATTTTCGAAAAAGACCGAACATTCCAAAGTTTGTTGAACTTCTTTCCAGCGACCAAAAGCAAATAAATACCAATCTTGCCATATACTTATTTAAAGCCATGGAACGCCGTAGCATAGTTTTATATTAAATGTGAGTCACTTTTCTCCACAAAATATAGTTTTTACATTTTTTTTCTCTTGTGGAAGACTCTATTTTGATATATTAAATAATATTATTGTATACGTGTGCATGTGTGTGTGCGCGTGCGCGCGCGTGTGTGTTTGTGTGTGTGAGTGCGTGCGTGTGCGAAGTTTAATACTCACGTTTAATACTCATTGTATTTTTCAAAATCTTATTGACGAGGACTATAATAGGTGTATAACTGTTTGAAAATTTGAGAAGATTTACATAAAAGCATTTATGATACTGTTGTTTCACCAATCGCCTCTTATAGTTTGCAAAATGATAATGATTGCATGCAGTGATGATTGATATTTTTTACGATTTCATACATTTATGATGATTTATATAGAATTGGACCGCCACTGATTATTTTGTAAAAAAACCCTTGTATTATATGTTTGTATATATGAACTCACAGGCATTTGCCTTTTGTTCAATAAAATTATTCAATGTATATCTCGTGAGAGGAACAACGACAATTGACACATCCAGTGCTTTTTTTCTTTCAACAAAAAAGGTAATTCTTAACAAAACAGGGGTAAAATCTGGTACCGCTAGAGGGCTGAAAGTTTTTCAAGGAGTAATAATATACTTAAGATTTTATCTTCGTCAAGTTTTTTATTAGTTGTTCTGTAGTTGTTTTTTTGTTCTTCTTCATGATATTGAATATACTGATATATAATTTAATCTTATCATTTTTATGCATGTAATGTAAAATTGATAATAATGCATGAGCAATCATGTTCGTTTAGGTCACATTTTACTAAAATGGTAATATATAGGCAGTCAAAGGTCAAAAACCTCGGTTGGTCTTACACTATATTCACCTGCGCACTTTAAAATAATTAAAATATATAATTGTTTTGTTTGTTTGTTTGTTTGTTTGTTTGTTTGTTTGTTTGTTGATGTTGTTTGTCCTCAATGCGTGTAGGAGATATGCTCTGGACAAAATCTCTAGATTTTTAATCTTTAGTGACCTTGACCTTGCATAAATTAACCTAAATCACATGTTTCACACCAGTAGTCATCAAAATGACCATTTGTGTTTCAATCCCCCAATAAATGATGGATAAATGGTGCGAATACATATTTATATATTTTTATCTGAAATTTGATCCCCTATTACTTATATAACAGTACAAATATTTTAGCCACAATGCACACTTAAATAAACAGTTGGTAAAACTCCAATTGGCCTATGGGAAATTAACATAACAAAACAGCTAGGGGTAATAAAAAATTTAATTTTCTTTTAATTATTTCTTTTTTAAACCCCAAAACTGCGGGTACAAAAACACAAACCCAATTATCGGAAAACTAATTCTTTTTAAAGGGGAATGCACTGATTTTCGTGAAAAAAACAAGTTTTAAAAGGGCCCCTTTCCCCACCTTTCTTAAGGGATCTTTAAATGTAAATAATAGTGTTTACGAGGAATTACATTTTAATACAAAATTGTAAAAAACCCAATTTCCCCTTTTTCTAATGAAAACATTTTAATGGCAAATTGCAAAGGACAATGATTTAAACCAAATGTTATGACGACATAAAATCAAACGACCATTAAATGCTAATTTTTCCCAAATTATCCCCATAAAAAAATTAACTTATTTTTTTAAAATTATAAAAGAAATTTTTCAAAAAATTGTGTTTTTAAATTAAATTTTTAAAAACCCGGTTTTAGAGCATGTTAGTTTGTTAAACACTGAGGGAAAGTTCGCTGAATGTCCCAGTAATTTGGTGTCGTTAAGGTAGCAAAATGTAAAAAAAAAGGTAAATTTTTTACTTCCTTTTCCCCAAAACCAAATTTCAATTTTCCCGATAATTCATTCCCAAAACAGACCCAAAAAATTTAAAAGATTTTTTAAATTTTTGGGGCCCAAAATGAGTATTTTTTTTGGGAAAAACTGAAACCCCAAGATAAAAGGGAAAATAAAAAAATTTTTTTGACAAAAAAAAAAAATTATAGCTTTTCCCAAAAACCCAATAATTGGCCCTTTTCAAAAACGTTTTATAAAGGAAAATAAAAAATTTAGGCATCCCGTTTTTTCCCAGTATGAAACAAAAAAAGTTTAAACTATTAAAAAAATCATTCTGTTTTTATTTCATTTTCCCTTTAGTTTGCTTAAAATTTGCTCGTTCTCATGGATCTTTCTGAAGCGTATAAGGTAGAATATTTTATCATGATATAATTTGCAATGCTAAATATCAACCTAAGTTTCCATTCTGCAAAAAATGAACTTGCTCATCCTAGAATTATTTTGTCCTTTTATTTTATATTTCGTAATTAACAATTAATACATAATGATTGTTATTAGCACCAATATTGATGACCAGTCCATGCAGCTTTCTATATTTAACATTACCAAAAAAAATTATTAATAAGTAAAAGTAAAAAAATAACGAATTAGAATTTTCATGATAACATGATCAGTTGTTAAAACTTTATAAAATTTACTAGATGTTCTTTTATATTAGCAATCATGATGTTCTGTTGATGCCTTACATGATCAATAAAATATGAAAACATATTGGTAGCTATATTTCATTCGTATTTCTCTATTCTTATTTCTTTATTTTGACATCATATCCTAGAATTATTATATACTTTTATTTTATTTTTCTTTATTTATAATCAGATGCTATATTGTTACATATTGTGCTATTTATTATGTCATGAGAATTTTGTTTTGTGAATTTTATATACCAAGCAATTATGTTTCAAAGTTTTACGTCAATTAAGTTATTTTGTGTTGTCTCAAAAATGATAATGCACTAAATGTTTCAGTCTTTTAAAAGTACAGTATATGGAAAATATGAAGGGTTTCATAATAACGGAATAAACATTTTATATCATACCAATATCTTCTAGAAAGTATGAGCGTATTTTTGTTACATATTTTCAGACATTCATTTATATATGATATAATATAATATAAAAAATCGACTTTGAACGAATATTGTCTAAATAAAATCATCTTAAATTGTTTTGCGTTTTAATCAAAACTTTTGCCTGTCATAATATACTGTATATTTAATATTGATGTAGGTGTAGGTGTAGGTTGGTGTTTAAAGGGGATCTGGTCAACTTTCAGAGTTGAGTTTTTAAGGGTTTTTTATAAAAAGCGTTCAAATATTTTTTCCTAGGCAAGGTGAACAGCCTTTTATATTTTCGATTTAATTGTAAAGAATTGATACATTAGGTACATAATCATCATTGAGACAACACAAAGTAACCCGAATGACGTCAAAGTTATGATACAGAATTGATCTATATAAGTTTACTGTCAATGTATTTGCTATGTTCATTTCATTTTTGCACTAAGATTGATAAACAATATTCTCAATAAAAAAATAAATAGCAAACTATGGGCATATTACTCTGATCGAAGTATCTTAAATGTTTATTAATGGACTTTTAACGTACCAATAGTGACAACATGATGATATATTGACTGTCTATTTTCTGAAATATGATACTGTAATTTACAGATCGAGCAGCAACTTTGATCTCATTTAAATGATCCATTTTAAAAGATATGTACTGTTCACAGTTTGTATATTTGTATATATATAATAAGGTGACGTATAGGTCCAATGGGCCGGGTGTTTTTGTATGTATTCTTATAATGTATGTGAAATGATAAATGCACAAACAATTTACTTACTTACTTACTTACTTAGTTACTTACTTACTTACTTACTTACTTACTTACTTACTTACTTACTTACTTACTTACTTACTTATTAAAATCTATTAAAAAGAATCTTTTTAATTTATGCTATAAAAGTATTGCACACATATAATAATAGATAAGAAATTCAATGCCTTAATAGTTTGTGTTAATTGTACTTTTCATTGAAATCCAAATTTTTCAGGTTACCCTTTTTTCAGATTACCCTTTGAAAAACTTTTAATTGAATTGTATAAAAGTGCAATAAAACTGTCAGATTCGCAGCTTTTTTACACAGAGGATTAATTAGCGATTTACAAATTATTTATGATATACAACAAGAATATATTGTTATTTTAATCATTAAAGGTTCAGTGACAGTTTGACCTATTGAAGAAATATGAGGATGTAATATGGAAGTTAATGTGACTGCTCTAGGCCTTCTCTAGTTAAGTGAAATCATAGACTTTTAAATATGACGCAAACGTTGATCTTAAAAATAGAAACTTTTACCACAGGTTGGTGATCATTCTTGATGTTCATTACAATGTCTCATTTGATTGTTAATGATGAAGAATAAAAGTACATTATAATTCCAGGAAATTCCAGGATGCGCAAGTTCTTATATGACGTAAAATAATGAAATGAAGATAGTTATATACTTATTGTATACATATTATATTATATTTATATATTTTATTGAACCCATACTCATCAACAGAACAACAAGCTTGCTAATTATGACTTCTCCATTTAAAAAAAAATACTGCAAACTGTCTATCCAATAATGCAACTGCTACAATCTCAATGCCAATGTAAATCAAAAGCCACAGGAAGTGCTGACTTCGGCAAGCCCAGATACTTAATGAAAATATTTAACTTCACAATTGTGCACTGATGTTATTCCGAAAGAACACATTATTAAAAAAAATGAAAAATTAAAGCATGACTTTACGGGTTCTATGAACAACCATCCTTCTGAAGCAATTAAACGTTAAATATGCGTTTTGAAGATAAATTTAATGTCCCATATGTCAGATTCCTCAAAATGATAGCTTCTATTAAAATATATTTAAATATTGAGTGATCAGAGTTCCAATTTTACTGCGCCATTTTTCGGCTATTTAAAATAGCAAGGATCAATTGCAAAATCTAAAGATTATTGAATGTCCATGAAAAAGTCATCTTTTCATGTTTATAAAGATACATACAAAACGTTCTACAATTCTTCAACCTATTTAACTCTAGGATGTTATTGACATTTGTACTTATACATATAATAAGATCACGTGTGACGTAAATAGCTTCTGAATGTTGTCATGATTACCATTCATCATCAACTTACACGATTATAAAAATCATTAAGCAAGTCATTATTGATTAAACACATAAATACATGCCATGAGTTAAGTCTCTCGTTAATGTTCGCCATGAAATGGAGATTCAATAATAAAATGTATTACAATCATCTCAATAAATAAAGATATTATACAACTATTGGCCATTTTATTTGATGGTCATGACTTGAGTAGTTATATATCACATAAATTTTCATTTTCAAATTTTTTTATAAGAGTAGGATTATCCATATTGTTCTTAGAGTAACTTTAACTCCAATTCCGTTAGAGGTGATTCAACGGATGTATACAATTATCACTGTAAATATAACTTCTACTTTACAATAAATCGAGATATATTTAATTGCCACCATTATGTTATACTATATATCAAACCCTATTTTCTGATAACACTCGTGATTTAATTTTAGGCGGAAAGCAGTAATCAAGATCCAATAAATGAACCTGACTGCTCGCTCGGATTTATAACAACGTTTTGTATATAATCTCTAAGGATACTCTAAGTTTTGCAGTTCTATTTTTGATTACTTCTCAAATGATTACTGGATCTACATAACACTGTCTAATATTAAATCATAGACAGGCTACGTCGCCCCCGCTCTGATGCATCATATTAGAGGGAAATCAAGCGATCCGTGTCCTATTATCGATCGAATGCATTCAATTTACCATAGGCTCCAACAATACCTCAGCTAGGCCGCGTATACGTACTTCGTAAATTTAATTGTTTATTCGTGATAAACTAAAATACCGGTTCAAATACTATTTGTCATAGATATGAGTAAACTCGCTCTTACATTCTTGTATTTAGCAACTATTTTTTAAATATAAAAATAATAAGAAAATTTCATGTGTTCGGGCTATATGTACGATTACACATAATAGAATGTATTGATATTACATAGATAAATTTAAGCATTACATGCGTAGCAAGTTTCATACTCAGACCCTATCTCACTGGGGTTGATTTTAAGAATGATAAAAGATTGCTCTATCACAATTATATGCTGATGAAATATATTTTTTTTGTCCGTACGTGTCACACATCTGATAAGATATATACACAAATTACTGTGATGTTCTATGGAAAGATAATTCATTTACCTCGGGCAATTACAAAACGTGCTTTTTGAATCTTACAAATAACATCGTTTTCAGAGAGCCATATAGAATTGCTCAAGTAAAAAATATACACACTAAACTGATTAAATCAGATCAAACAATTTTATTTGAGTTAAATTATCGACCTAAAAACTAGAGGCTTGTCCAGAGAAGATACAAGGTCTACCTCAATAAGATCAAACTTATTGTATAACACAATACTCTTAGAGTTAGTCCATTTAAAGGAGTATGTAAATATGTGATATTTTAAAATTTCATTGTTAATGATAATAATCACTAAAAATAAAGATTATATTATACAATAAAGCTATATGCCACAAGTGATATAGCAGGAATATTTATCTATTGTATGTCTCACTCAGCATATGTATATACATACAGATCTCACAGATAAATAAATAATACTTTTCCGGAATAGAAGATGCTTCGGAATTTTTTACTATTTGATATTATTCGCTCAGTGTAGAAAGCTGGATCTCTAACTATGCCGTTATTAGATTATTTTTATAATAATATGAAGTTCACATATATGAGTTGTACAGATTCATAATGTTATATGTGTGTGAACCAATCTTTATGAAATAATTTTCTTATTGAGAAACATATAGATAAGCATCCAGAGACCTAATATCATATAGGAGAGACCCAGACAAAAATATATATAGTAATATTACCCGTTATCTTTATTATAAATCTTTCCGAAGGACATCTATTCCAAAATACTGTCTTATGAAGATCAGTTGTTGTTATTTAATTTATTATTAACAAGACCATATGTCAATACGAGGCAGAAAGAGTTTACAAACAGATTAGTGAATGACACTATTGGTTTTACTCAAATATATTTTTTAAATATATTTGCTAAGAAATGATTAATACAATAAACTTACTAGAATTAATGAAACATTAAAATACCCACTCTTAGCGTGTGGGCAACAAATAGGTAAACCTTGGTTTTTGCCCATTTTCACGCACACAGATGTGCCTTATCTATAATACCGAAAGTCAGGTGACATTGTGCTCACACGAATACCAGTGATCTGACGGTAATATTAACGTAAGATTGAAAATATTGAAAATTTCTGTCTAATATAAACTTATAATTAATCAGAAACAACTTTTATAATTGGTCAAGCTATAGTTCACTTGGTGCTTCAATGTAAATTATTGGAGTTGATGTATGGGTACAGATATGTTTACCAGAATGTGTGACCCTCATGCTTGGTGCGATAATTTGTGATCTGATATTTACCTAAATATATTTATGCTGTGAAATTAGATAGCGAGAGTACCGTATTGATCAAAGACAAAAGAGCAGTTCGAGATTCTATATTATTCGTTGTAGTGCGAATCGGAAACTAAAACCTTTGAAATCGGCCATAAACTTTTTAAAATAAAGCCAGAATTTAACGATAGCTAGTTTTAAAGAGAAGCCACATGAAATTGGAAGAGTTTCAAAATTTACGTGGTGTATGTGAATTATTCCGTGTCAGGGATGTTTGTTTGCTTCAAATCAGCCGAGCTTTAATTTATTCACTGTTTTAAACTCTAACAGTTATAATAATTAAGTATGGTGAAAAAGTTCGCATAAAAATAGAATTTAGTACGCATATATCATATAACTCAAGATTTTTTTGATAGAAAAAGAATAGCACAACCCAAATTGCAGACCAACTGGTTTCCGCCAGATATATAATTCTATACCATGTGTGAATTAACTTGTTTAATTTTAATCCAACACAAGATTTTTTTTGATAGGTAAACTAAGAATTATCACAAAATAAATATCAAAAATAAGATGGACTTTGTATAATGCACAAATATTAGTAAAATTTAGGAAGAAAATTTATTAAAAAATCAATCATACGTATAAATCACAAAAAATACATTTCTAATCAAATTTACTGATTACTTATTTAATTCCATATCAACGACATTTTAAATAGCACCAACAGAAGCAAATAGAAATAACAATATAATACAATTATTACAATAAAAATAAGTTTCGTAAATATGAACTCGCCATCATATTTATGTGTTTTACCCACGAGAAAGCTGGAAGTCTAGTTTCACGCTTTATACGAAGATTTAGCTTTTTATTGGATCTCAAATCTCTGCTAATCTAATAGTTGTAATTTTTCTCAAATCGTTAGTTTAACTCACACATATTAACTATATTGATGATATCTATGTTATAAACATATTGACTAGACATACAACTTACTCATAAAGGATACAATACTTAATATTAAAATTAAAGATTTAGAACAAATTAATAAAATTACATTTCTATTGAAGTAGTACTTATTTATTTCCCTGTAATTATAGAGAAATATGATTGACTATCACCACAGATTTTCTCTATTACTAACTTTTGCAACTATATTACAAATAACTTTCTTTTACCAGAATAATACAATACAAGATAAAAATCTGACAGCGCAGCACCTGAAAAGTACATAAGCTAGACCAATTTTTAACATTAGATTGATCGTATCATAGGCGTATAATAGAAATACTATATATGTGTCAAATATTTTCTGAGTATTCATTCATGACCTGTATTGTCATGATACATATAGTCATGACTGATGTCTGAAACATATATGTACCAAATACTATTTGATACAAGTGTGTGTAGAAATTTTGAATACTCACATTCAGTGAGGATAGTCACGATAGTAGCAACAATTTATAAGATCTCGTGTCAATCTCAGCTCTAGATAGCAGTCATTCAGCATGATAATAGTGAGTTTATCCCCTGAACAAATCACTATATGTTACGATTTGTTACAGCTTACCAATTACAAAAATAAGTTATTAATGAAGATGATAAAACGATAACAGTTTTTACCTTGGTCTACGCATGCAATCATACAATACACCGATATAAGTGTTCCTTTGATTTAACTGAAAAGAATTTTTGCAGCCTGGAGAGAATGTAATATTATAACCAGCACATCCATACTTTAGATTGCGCAATAAACAGCTTCATTTGGTCGTAGATGAAGACCAATTATTTGAGCTTGTGTGTATGTAGTGAAAGAATCTAAGAGAAATAAGTACAAGATATTGACGATATTCTGGATCATATTTCTGTTAAATTAACCTGGTTTGAATAGTAAACAATATGTATTCAGTCACTGGACCATTTGTCTCATAATTTCTCTGTCATTTGACTGTGCTAAGAAAAGCACGATAAAAACACAGGTTGGTTCAGTATAAACACAAAATTAATTTCCTATTTGTATTGTGAATAATGTATAAATAATAGAGACCTCTGTGCAAAAGAGTGGTACGTCAATCTAGACTGAAAATATACTCGTAACAATTCTCTCTTACACACAATCGATACGACTGGGTCGAAAGACTCTCGTATGTATTATACGCAAACTTAACAGATAAGTAGAGATTAATAATAATTAGTTTGTAGAATAGGACTTTGATAAAAACGTGTCTAAACTGCGAAATGAGTCGAGTAAAACGAGCGTATGCTCTCTACTTTATTGATATTGAGTTGCACCAAACGCGAGCATCAGAGATACAATCCAAGTAGGCAGAAATCTCTGGAAGAGCAATTCTTACTATTGTAAAAGAATCGCTTCTCCGATTCCAAAAAATTAATGAAGTTCAACTCAGTTACTCTATTAGGGGACCGGTAAGTCTGACTGCTAGACACTAGTGTTAAAATAGTGACCCTAACAGAATGACCTTGATTTGATGAGTGCTATGTTCTCCTAACTCACACCCTACAAATATGTCTATATTACACTAAATTGCATGTATCTATAACTAGATGCACCCGATGAAAAAATTTATTACGAATCAAGTGGAATATTTACCGAGAGTAATATTTTAGTAATAGTAGATAGGGTGTACTTAGTAAGAGAAACTCTCAAGTCGAGTTGTGAGACTTGCTATTTAGACAAAAGTTAAATACTAGTCATTGACCGAGGCACAAATCAGCTGAAAATTGGCGTAATACCGACTCTCTCAGTGTTTCTGTTAATTAGAAAGCCAAAATAACTATATTGATTTGTCTTAGAATTTAGTGACACTCAGAATAAAATTGTGGCAAAAGTCGCTGGAGTGCTCTAAATCCGAGCATATAGATTTACAAATATAGGACAACTGTATAGCAGAGAGTTAGCGTTAAATGAAAGTTCTTTAATTATAGTATTTATCGCCATTTCATAACAATAAACTACAAATGTTTTACTATATTAATCAAGATTGTGTTTAGTGAATATGCTATAATGGCTAGATATAACAGGCACATCCAAATAGCCACAGTATATGGTGTAGATTGTCGTGAAAAATGCAGAGAGCTTGTCTCGCCACTCTGATTACCTTATAGAGCATACTCAAATAACCTAAAAGAACTAAACGAATGTACATATTTCAGAACTTATTTAGAAAGTGTTTATTCAGAGTTTCTGCTTTCATGTGTAAGCTTCCAACACCATGATCATGACAACAGATAGGATATTGAAGAAAGACGTTAACGATATGAGAATCGTGACATATCCTGAGACTAAATCTCTATATCTACTATTTGCCTGATGACGGTGTATATAAAACAAAACGAGTGACGTCGTCTTGAAAGATAGGTTAATGATGTAAAAGACACAGTACATATTTAATTCAAAGACTTATCAGTTACAATATTATAATATTGAAAACACTAGCTACTTGTTATAAGCAACACCTGGATATAGGCACCGATTACTTAAAGGAGTAATTACGATTCATTGTGAAGTTATAATACGAGGCACAATTTAAGTAGTCGCTTTGTTGAGTAAAAGTGCACACCTTATGTGCTCGCTCCCTGGTTATCCACAACCTTCTGTGCAAACAACCAAGATTAGGTTAAATGCTCACCAAATTCTCTAGTTAATAATCTATATAATGTCATTCATAAATGATCTTGTTGAAGGCTTAAATCGTCTTAACAAAGGTGTTAAGTTTAATGATGAATATTATATGTTTGTTTATTATATGCTGACGATATTTTATTATTATCAGAAAATGAAAGAGATATGCAGGATATGTTAGACTATATTAATGATTGGTGCAGAAAATGGCGACTAAAAATTAATGAGTCGAAATCGAATGTTATTCATTTTAGATGCAAAGGAAAAAGTCAAAGTAATTTTACATTTCACATAGGTGCTTCGGATATTATGTATACATCTACTTATAAGTATTTGGGTGTTTTTGATGCATGAACATTTAGATTTTTCGTACTCTGCTGATATTCTTTGTAAATCAGGTGGTTGAGCACTAGGTGCAATTATATCTAAAATTCAGAATCATAAAGATATTGGCTTTAAAACTATATACAAAAATGTATTACTCTTGTGTTGTGCCTGTAACTGATTATTGTTCTTCAATATGGGGTTTCAAAAACTACAAGAAACTAGATATTACTCAGCATAGAGCAATTAGATATTTTATGGGTGTACATAGATTTTGCTCCGATACTAGCAATTACTGGTGATATGGGGTGGATTTGTGCTCAGCATAGACGTTGGGTTAATGTACTGAGACTATGGAATAGACTTGTACATATGGGTGATGATAGACTCACAAAGAAAGTGTTTTTGTATGATTATACTACTGTTGGAAATACATGGTGTTCAGATGTTAAGCATATTCTACAACAAGTAAATATGTCACATTTGTATGACAACAAACTTCCGGTTGATTTAAAGAATATTGAAGACTCTTTACTTTTTACTATACAAATCAAATTGGTCTGACAATGTTACAAATGTGGCAAAAGCTGAGAACATATGTTACATTCAAACAAGATTATGAAACAGAAAAATATCTCATGTCTTCCTTAACTAAAGCAGAAAGGTTCCCCATTTAGCTCAATTAAGATGCGGTATTCTTCCGCTCAAACTAGAAACAGGACGATACGTGGGATTACGTGTTGATGAAAGAATATGCACTCTTTGTACTGACAATGTTGTTGAGGATGAAACTCACTTTATATTGAAATGCTCTAGATACAACGATTTACGTGTTAATTTGATTTCTAAATGTAAAGAGAGTAGCAGTGACTTTGACAATATGTCTGATATTCAAAAACTAAGTTATGTGATACAAAATCAATATGTTAGCGCTGCAAAGTTTATTGTAGAAAGTATGAAAAGAAGAAGGTTATATCTTTATAAATGACCTGATGTTTTACATAATAAAAATTTACTTGAGTGTATTGAATCATGTTAACATATCACCAGACATATTTGAAAATAACAAGAAATATAATAACATCTTAACATTGTTTAGAATTTATAGCTTTTGAAATTTTGATATGCTTTGCTTGTTTATATGGAATTTTGATGATTGACCACTGTATTTCCGATTAATTTTTCTATGCTTTACATGTTTTATTGTGAATCATTTATATGAATTGTATATAGTTTAAAGTGACTTATAGGCCCAACGTGGCCGGGTGTTGTAATTTGTTATATGTATGTTTATTATATTGTACATTACACAATGTCACTATAATAAAATTTACTTACTTACTTACTTACTTACTTATATTGGCGTTTTTCCCATGCTTAACTTGTTTGAAAGTATTTTTAAGAAATTAATGTATGATATAAACCGTCCATTCCGTGATTTTGTAACTATCTCAATACATTAGACATACTAGTTTTTTTTATGAAATTCAATAAATAATGACATCCATATTATTCTACACAAAGTCCTTCCATATTTTACATTTATTTATAAAAAAATGAAACATTAAGTACATTATCATTCTTGAGTCAAATACCTGAATGATGTCAAATTTATAATACATTATTGTTCGGTTTCAATATATTGTCTCTGTATTTGCTTTAATTATTTCATGTTTTGCAAAAAATATTTTAAAATTAAATTAAAAAAAAATAACAACGTTCTCAAAACAAAATAAATAGCAAAATATGGACTGGATTGAAATATTTTTAAGATTGATGAAAAATGTATAAACAAGAATCGTATTATCTCATGCTATGAAATAATTGTATATACATATTATGCATATTATACATATTATGATTTCTGTTGGTATACATGTCACTTTATATGATTTTGAACTGTTCTATATACATATATAATCAGAGAATTGAATTCAATGCCCTAATGTTTAATTTTGTAAATAGTTCTTTGCAGTACAATCCATTTTTTTTCAGACAACCTTTGTGTATTATAGTGCAGTACAAAAAAACCTGTAAAATTCGGAGCTTTCCTACAAAAAGGGTTAATAAACTATATGTATTTACAAACTATTTATGATATACAACATGATTATATTATTATTTTCAGCATTAGAGGTTCATTGACAGTTTGACCTATTAAAAAATATGAGTACAACCCTGTGGTGTTGTAATATGAAAGCTAATTGAAACTGTGCTTTAGGCTTTCTCTTTAGTAGAATCATAGACTTAAATATGACGCAAACTTAAGTTTAAATATAACAACTGTTTCCGCAGGCAGGTCATCATTCCTGGTGTTCGTTACAATGTTTGATAAGATTGTTAATTATGTAGAATAAAGTACATTATAATTCTAGGATGAGCAAGTTCTTCTGACGTAAAAATAATGAAATGAAAATAGTTATATACTAATTAAATGCATATTAAATTTTTTAATTCATTTTTTATTGAACTCATTCTTCATCAACAGAACAACTTGCTTGCAAATATAATAAAACACCTAGTTATCTTGATTACGTTCAAACAATTGATCATGTGATCATAAAATTTCCTATTCATTGATTTAACGTTTTGTCATGTAAACTATTTCAAAATACATGTTTATGTATTCTTGTTCCTTTTTATAGCCAGGGAAAACAATTTCTTTATAAAATGAACACATCTCAATAAACAATTTGAATTTATAAATCATCTTAATATTTAAAGCTGTAATTCTTGATTTAAAGCAAATGTGTTGAAATAAGTCCTAAATCACACCAACATTAAAAGCCTTTAAGCTGCCATTTTTGCTATGCTTTTTTTTTCAAGATAACTTTCACACTTCTGAAAATTTAAGAAAATTCTAAATCTGACATTTTATGTTTAATTTGTTTTGATTTGTTTTACAATTGAAAGTGTAAAGGGCAGTTCTTGCTATAAAATATAATAAACAAGATCATCAAGGAAAGGCGGTGTTCAATGAATGCAGTGACATATAGGATAAGCATTGACATTTCTGAAAATGACTTGCAGTTATACACTATTAAGACAATTTGTATGAAATTTCGATACATGTTGTAAATAGAAATCTCTCAAATGTTGTTGTGACGGTTTTTTTTTATCTCATGGAAATACTCATACATTAGATAATCTACAATATTAGAAAAAGGGCTTCATTACAGACAAAAGAACTGAATGACTTCTCCATTAGAAAAAATCAACCATGATAAAGGTCTTTCCAATAATGCAACAATCACAGTCTCAATGACAGTTTAAATCAAAACACTGAAAATGCTGACTGCGACAAGCCCATCTTATATATCTATAATAGAGAAAGTAAGAATTAACTTCATAATTTGTCCTTATATTTTCCAAAAGTTTAAATACTCAAAGGAATTAAAAAATTCAAACGTGACTTTATGTATTCTATCAACAACCATCCTTTTGAAGCAATTTATCATGACCTGAGCATATCGATATTTTTTAAAGATCATTTTCATGTCCCATATGAAAGATTTCTTAAACTCTTAGCTTCTTGAAGAGGATATATAAATATTGAGTGATCAGAGTTCCAATCATTTCAACGCTATCGTTTCGTCTACTCAAAATAAAGCACTAAATAAAATGCAAATTCTAAAAATTGCATTGATTAAAAATTCTAACGAGTTTGTTTTGAGCCTTTATTTAGCTATTCAAACAGACTTTCATTTGAAAAATACATGTATATATCATAATTAATGTAAATAGGATCTGACCTGAGTTGATATGATATAAATTTTAGGAAATGAGTTCAAGTAAATGTTTAAGCAAGTATCTGGCGAGCTATGCAAAAATTCTCCTTTACGAGTTTCTTAACTTGTCCGCAGTGAAATCCAACAATGAGTTAAGTTCTAAAACATCTTCTATGATGTATCTCCCGTACAATATACTAGCCTGCATTTGAGTGGTCAGACACAATTGGGAGATACATTGTTGAAATATTTAATTGAATATTCAATAAAAATAAATTCAAATAAGATACGTGATCAAGAAGCATCATTATCATTACAAAAAACATGAATGCTTTCTGTGCAAAGTGCCATAATATTAGCGTTTACGGAGAATACAGCGAAATATTAAAGTGTGTTATTCTTTCATAACAACTAACGGTAAGAAGATAATTTGACCCTTTCAAAATATTTGTCCTAATAAAATTTCAGTAATTTTAACCGAAGACTGAATTTCGCGTATGTGTAGAAAAACGTAAAGACTTGTGCCACGATTAGCCCACATTAGATGATGTATTCCTACAACATTTTTTAAAAACATTTGCTGATTTCTTTATCCGGTAAGTAAGAAGGTATTTTCCCAAAGATCGTTAGGGTTATATTACCTTTATTCAAGACGATATATAGATACCTGTAAAACAATGACAGTCTAGAGTCAAAGGAGTGCATGGCAATCCCTCCCTGCAAAAATTGGTCAAATATTGTGCACACGTAATTTTACGCCCAGATATTTTCCGAAAAGTTTCGTTAAAGATAGAATGTTATTGACAAAAGAATTAAAAGCGTATGAAAAGTTTTATATCTAAATTGTTCAATACTGATGAAAAGGTTTAAGAAGAAAAGTGTCCTTTCAGAATGGAAGAATTTGTAGATTTCGAATATTGTCTATTATTCATGATAATTACAGTTATTGACTGGTAAGGGATATCTAAGAAAAAGGACACAAAGGTTGTGAAACTTATTCGGCTGCAAAGCAGCCGAGTCTTATATGATTTTGAACAAGACGAATGATTAACTGCGGAATGACACGATTTATGTTTCAAGTTGTTAATAAAATCACATGGACATAAAAACATTCACATACACCAGCTTTACACTTCAAAGTTTACCGATATTAAATATCGTGGAACCAGGCTAAAATTAAAGTATGTATAAACACGTTGTCTGTACCCAAAGGGAAACTGATTCGTATTTGGACAAAACGCATAATTTTAAGAGCTGTTGCATTGCACTGTCCTTAAAAAATCTGAATGTCTCAATTTGTGGACATTAAGAAACTATGAAACAAGTTTGTTTTAAAGAAATTCATCTTTTCACTTTTTGTATTTTTCTTTTGAGATGATTATGATAGTGCTGTGCGGACATTGTTCTGGTTTATATAAAGTTTATATTTCGTTTAATCGGGATGTAACCAATTAATGTTTAAGGCATTATGATTAACCATTACGGGCAACACTGTCTTGCATGGTGTCGGATTCCTGTGCACATTACGACATTGACTGAAGCGTACCGGTCTTGCGAGTATTAGTAGTACTGACGTCATGGCATTTTCGTGTCGCAACGCTTCCCTTTTAATATCAACAACTGCGCAGATAGTATACACTGATTTTAGAGCTGTTATTGATTCAGTACACGCATAGAAGAAGACCTTAACCTATGTCAGCTTACATATATTTCATAATAAAAGGCTAAATCACATCCTATGACTCAAAATACCTCCCAATGGAGGTAAACAGAGATGCTAGGATACACTGAATATTTATTTAAACACTTTATTTCAACATTAAAATGGCACAAATGCACACGTTTTTGGTTATACTATGGAATTATCGCTAGTAAACTTTGAATAGTTCCGTGGTTATACACTTGGTCAAAAATTTGGGTTTTTCTAAAAGCCAATATAGTCCAGAGACTTATGTTCAGCTCTCTTTATTCGTGCTGCCAAAAGTGACTTCCATGTCTCGCATTCTAGTACTGTTTGCTGAATGTAAAAGACTTAATGATATGTTTGAGTACTACTATTGTAACGTTTGAAGACACACATACCCTATCGATATCTATATAACTGGTTTGTGTTTTTTATATGGGAAACATTTTCTTATGTTAATTTACCAACTTTAGTTTTTGCATATTATTATGCTCATTATCAGTATAAACGTTGTTTCATCTTAACCAATTTTGCATTACTTGAATATCCTTAACTATAATACGTTTAAACAATATCAGAGGATATTCAAAGTCAACTGAAATGCAGTTGATGTATGTGAAATTTAAAAAAAGTTTTATATAATTTGATTTTTTTTTTGTACAAGCAAGAGTTACCTCTCTTTATATTCTGCTTTCGTGAAAATTGGCTCCGCCTATTAATTTTTGCCTATTTCAGTGATAATTCCATATATGGAAGTTGCAAAATCGTTTACAAATGTTAATCGCGTTAGGATGTAAAAGGAAAGTGTGGTGTTGTAAACCTGATTGTGTCAACTGATATGCAGTTAACATTCTCAAAGTCATGATGCAAAGCATTAAACGTGTTGTGTACATTCTATCGTTTGCATTTCTTCATGTCGCAAATTTGAAGTTATACATTTCTAAATACAGTTTGCAATTTATCTAAGTTGCATGTTTACAGCTTCCATTGGTCAAATCGTGATACTCAAAACGCGTAATACCAGTGCAGTATGTAACTCTCAGATCGACAATTAGATTTTTACTAATCTGTTTAGTAGAACCGAAGTATGCATTGGCAAATTTTAAAGGTTGGATTTTTGGCAACGAATAGCCTCCATATGAATGACATGTATAGAAAGCTAGGAATGACATTGATTATTAGGGGCTCTTTGGGCTTCTATTCTACGATACCATAAATATTCCTTTGAATGACTTTTTATCATTTTATCTTTAATAGTTTTGTATATGTTAAAATATTATGTTATATTCAAGACAAAGAATGAACAACAAATAAGATATCAAGATAAGAAAGTCTTTGTCAAAGTGGTTTCAAGAACAATGGTTGGTGTAAGCACTTTTCAATAATTATATTCATGTGTAAAATTGTATTTTTTGTGACAGAATCAAATGTTGCATCACATAAAAGTACATGATGAAAAATATGTTGTAATAAAGAAAATAATGCAATAAATAATTTTAAATTTGTATACGTTAATTGAGTTACAAAAACAAGAATGAAACACGATCGCGATCTGTGATAACAATGGATATGCCTCGAGCGTCTTATCTTGAAAACTAACCGTTTGTAATCCATTTAAAAATAATATTTAGTCTAATTAGGATAAAGTAATAAAACATATTCAACTTAACATGTACAGTAAACTTCGCTTATAGCGAACTCATTGGGACATTCATAATTTGTTCATTATATCCGAAGTTCCTTCTAAGCATAAAGCGAATTAGTTCCTTGTATAGCGAACAGATTAACATAACATAACGAACTGATTGTTTACCATCGTGCGCCTTTGTGAAGAGCATTTGATTCACAAAGAAAAGATCATGCTCATGCAGGATCAAGTGATCCTGATTTTATTTTCATTGTTTTATGTTTCTAGAATTTAACGTGTTTTGCTAGACTTAAATGGTAAATATTCAAAATATTAAAAATTGCTGATTTGCAGAGAAACCAAACTATTTACAAATAACAAATCAAATACATGTACAAAAATATTCGGATCAAAATAAGGATCAATTTTAGGATCAGGATCAATATTTGGTTCAACTGAAAAATAGCCGTATCATGTACAAATAACAATAAATTTATTCTAAAATTTCATTAATTTGCTAGTACAAGTCCAGTTTTATCAAATTAATATTAGATATTTAATCTATAAGGATAAAAAATGAAGAAAAATAGAGCTTTTAAATTTGATCCTAATCCTTTAATATTTGTAAACACGGGTCCTGGGCTTTTCGTTTTCCTTCCATAATTAAGAATAAACAAGATTTTCGATTTTTCATTCCTTTCATATTGAATATCTTCTTTTATATTTTAAGGGTGACTTTAACCACGGATTTATAATATAAATCCGTGCTTTAACTGATAAAATATGTAGATTCCTTTCCATTTCAATCGAGCCTTCTTTAAAGTTTTCAATGGAGTATGCTTGCAAGCATGCTGATTATGTTAAAAAAAACGGATTATAAATTATCATAATTATTCTACTCGAGCAAAAATATTAAAGAAAAAATAAATAGAAGAATTAAAGGAATAACCGTTTTATTTTGGTGAAAAGAACTCATGCTAAAATATCCTAAATAGAAAACTATAACGTACTTTTTTACTAATTCATTTTCATAGATGTATTGAAGTTCATTCAACAATAAACGGTAAATTCGGCCGCCAATGAAAACGAAACATGCGGGTTCTATTTACGGATAGCCTGTATTTTGGAGTTCGTTATAAAAGTGTAATTTTCTGTACTTTTAACCAAATTGGGACTAAGAAATGAGTTCCTTATAAGCGATAATTCCTTATAACCGTGTTCGCAATAAACGTTTATTTTTATATTAAATAAAGAAGGGCTAAATTCGGGCCAAAATAAATTGTTCCTTATAACCGGAAGTTCGCTATATCCGTGTTCGCTATAAGTGAAGTTTACTGTATTTCTACTCTCTTTGCATATTGATAAAATATTTGATGGAAAGTAAGTCATAATAACGTTTTTAATTAGTTCTTCTGTACTTTAACAGCCAATATATAAAACATGCATCTTTCAAATTGACCTGACTACGGATAATCAAACATTGTCCTTTTATTCCACCTATGGATTATAGTTAAGTAGTAATTTAATCTAATTGGAAGATAATTAAATAGACAATTCTGCTGTATGAATCAATAACCCGGAATTGCGTGAGACCGAATAATGTTGTACACGCAATTAAATTGTGATATTTTATAACATTTCTGCACTTGAACCAACTATTAAGAACATTATGCGAACTTTGAATTTAATTGTTAATTCTATACATGTATACAAAAGAAAACGACCATATATACTCGTTCGCTTTTAGAATCACAATTTTATCCCATTTTAGGCTTGCAAAACTCACCCAACACAAACAAACTTTTAATTATGCAAAATTATGACTTTTCTGATTCCTTGCGTGAGGAGATTCTAAAGCTTAGCAAGTTTGCAAAATTGCCTAAATATGTTCATTCATAATGTTGATTTGGATATTTTTTTACCTTAGACCATATATATATATATAGAGGATTAACTGAAAAAAGTCACTGATATAAATACTATGAGTATATTATATTCCCGAATGTGATGTATGATGATATAGAGTAGAATACAGTAATGTGTAATATTTTAAAGTATAATATCGTCACCTTAGTGAAGTAACAGGTTTACACCTTATAAAACTGAATAGTAGTTAACCCGTTACTGCACTAAGGTATAAAATGCTATATAGGTAATTTTGTTATGAATATAGACACAAATAAAATAAAAACGGAATGATTTTTTTTTATTATTTTATTTTCTGTAGATATTTCTGAAATGAACATAAAAAATAACATAAACATTCCTGCCTTGAGCTTACTTGTTTCCTTGACTACAAGGAGAAGCATTGGTGCTTGTACCAAAATAATTTACTTAAGTATCTTTTCATATCTACTAAATTGCAAAAAAAAGGTTCTGTTTGGTTTTATCGATATAAACATACATAAACAACTTCCACAAGTGTTCATTTTTCCCATTCAAAAATAATTTGATAAGCTTTTTTTGCATGAAGAAAACGTATATTTGTAGAACAGAAAGAAGGCCACAAACAATAAAAACATTTATTATAAAGTTATAAATGGGAATACAATACAATGAAAACATTTATCATATTCTTATAGATAAAATATTGAGTGATAATAATAAAATAAGATGCGTATTTTCATTTTCCGTATTTCCCTATAAAAATGTTTTTCACTGTAATGAAATATATTTTCCATTTTTTCATTGGTGTCCTGCCGGACGACTTCTTTCTAAATTCAGCCAAATACACAAAATTAAAGGAAAATGGGTTGGTCAAAAAAGAAAAAAAAAACAGTTTTTGATAAACAGAATATTCAAGTTTTTCCTATAAATACAGGATTTATTTTCATCTTATGATATGAAAAATATTATATTTTCATACAACTTTATAAAATTAAACCTGTATTTATAGGAAAAATCTTAAATATCCTCTATATGGTAACGAAACAAGGAGGTTAAAAATGTGTGCAACATTGAACATTTTATTTATTTACAAGTAAAATTTTTGCAATGTTTTATATTTTGATTTCGTATGTAAAGACCAAATCCATACTATAGATTAAATAGATTTAAAACAATGATAACAGTGGGTAATTGTATTTTGATTATTATTTTGTCATATCATAAAATATGGAGTGAAAAGAAGTTTGTTTACTGTTAAAAATTTGTTTGGCATTTCTGAAAATGTATGACATTTTATAACCCATATAAAGATGTTTACATAAAACTCTTCCAGATGTTGTGACGCCTTTCAACTGGTTTCTTGCTATATGTCAGACCATTATTATCTACTACATTATGTTATCAGTTGAAAAAGGCTTCATTTAAGATTGTACGTGATTTTTGAAGATGATATTAATAAGAGTACTATCCCCTCTGTTTATTTACTTTTAGTATTAAATGAAATATTTGATAAAACTGTATTATGTTATCATTTCCACTATCGTTGTTTATAAAAGTCTCATTCACTCAGCAAAATTTTTATCCATAAGATTTCGGATAATAAGGTATTTTTACATTTAAACTGATTCTTTGTATAGAGAATGTTTCCGAGGCCAGGTTATTATCCCAGGCGTTCCTTCTAAAGAATTAAATAACATTTATTAAGAATGTGTTACAATAACGTTTTATAGACAAAACCCAATTCTCTTTCTATCTGGTCACATATAAAACTTAGAAGTGTTGTTGCAAAATGACCAAGTTGTGTGAACTTCCGAAAATTTGCATTATGTTACTGTGCCTAATAACGGAACAGAATATGGCGTCTTCCTAGCTAGAAATTGTTCATATTACATTGACAGTGAGTCATAAAAGCCAAACTAACTAATATAACATCAAATGACACCAAACAAATTTCTTAGTGCAAGGCATTTTCATTTTTTATGCATCACTATATGTATATTGACATTTAATTTATGTACTAATGTATCACCAAGAATTTTTTTCTGCAGTGATCACTGTTCGTTTACAGTACATACTCATTGTAATATGTCATGTACCAAAAATGAGACAATATTTCCTTGTTATAAAAGGTTATAACGATTTTGAGAAACCATTAAAGTGCGGCTTGGTATTAGAAATATCCTCAACAGAGTGAAGCATACCGTATAAAAGCCTCTTGAATGACGTCAAATTGTGTGATATTTACATAAATGTACATGAACTTTCATTTAAAGTTTCTAACATTTGGAATGACAAATGTATTACATTATATGTATATATTTCAGTTAAAAAGACATAAAAATGGTGTATTAGTCAATTGTCAATTAGTCAACTTGGTGTTGATAGTGTTTAAATAAAAAAAACATATTTTGCCTAGAAACTAACTATAGTGATATCTGGTATTGAATGAAAAATGACATGTGGTATAGAAATATTGTGGTAATAATAATTAAAAACAATTCTTTTTTTCAAAATTTTTAAATAAAAAATAAAACATCTTCTCTGGGGAAGGGGTTATTTAAAGTTTATTTAATGGTTTTACAAAAAACATTTTTGGAAATTTTAAATGAAACAATGGGTTTAAAAATATTTTTATTTTGTTTTACCCTTTTGGCCCTTTGAATTATGAAAAATATTAAATGTTAATAAAACTTTTTACATAAAATTTTGGGAAAAAGTAAACAAAAAGTTTTTTTCAAAATCATTTTTTACCTAAAAATAAGGGAATGAAACCAGAGATGTTTTAAAAATTGAAGAAATTTTTTCGTATTTTTCGGTTTTTTATTATTATGAAATTTTGTAAAAATCAAAAATCTATTTCATGATAACCGACAATGTATGCCCGATGTTAATAATTTATTTCCCTAGAAAGTATAGGGAATAAAAAATGGAAAGTTTAATAATAAAATATCCCTCTAAATGATGTCATAGTTAATATGTTAATAAATAAACAATACAATAAGAGCAGTTAACACGGCTAAATATTCGAACACAAATAAAGAAAAGTAACCGGTGAGCTAAATGTAAATAGGATGCCTGAAATCTGTTCAGGAATTTATTTGGAAAATTGAAATATCACACAGTTTATAATATACATGTATTAACACTATATGGTAACGCAAACCATATATATTTTTTTATGTACTGTTTCATACTTTTCCTGTGACGTCGTATGCAAACTTCATAAATCATAATATAATGTGCATGCGCTTTTATATAATTCTTCATTAATAAGTGTCATATGTTACATAAGAAATTTTGAATACGTTATTCTGCCCGTGGAAATAATTTGCTGTATTTCAAGAAATTTTAGCCTGATATCTAAAAACATGAAATAACGCCAAAACAAGTAAAATTAAAAGATGATCTATAGTACTTACGTATTTCACCAATTTACGAATTCGATTATTAATTATTTTCAATTAAAAAACAATAAATGGTCACAAACTTACTGAAACAACTAAATTATATTCATTTTTTTCCTAACACAATGATAAAACTCTTGAAATTATAAATAAATAATCAAAACTGATCATCAAACAGGTCTCATGTATGATCATGTCGTAAGAAAATGGGTATAGATGTATATGTAATTATAGCCTACATGTATATCTCGTGAGAGGAATAACGACAATTGACACATCCAGTGCTCTTTGTCTTTCAACAAAATACTACAAAACAGGGGTAAAATCTGTTACCGCTAGAGAGCTGAAAGTTTTTCAAGGAGTTATGTCATAATTATTTCTTCTAAACACAAAACTGCAGGTACAAAATACGAACATATTTCGGATAACGTCAATTCTTGTAAAGGAAGGCACTCATATTCATGAATAAACAAGTATCAAAGGCCATTCAACCTTTCTTAATGGAACATTAAATGTCATAATAGTGATACGACGAATTGCATATAATACACAATTGTATACAATTCCCTTTTCTAATTAAGGCCACTAATGGCAAATGCAAGACAATGACTGAACCAAATGTTGATGACGACATAAAAACAACGACCATTCATGCTATTCTGCAAGACACAATATGCCATAGAAATCCATATTTTCTAATTATATAGAAATGTCAAACATGTGAAACAAAGACAAAGAATGAAAACCGCCTCCGTGGTCGAGGGGTTAGAGTCAATTACATCTAACCCAGTTACCTCTCTGGCGTGGGTGCGATCCCCGGGAAATGATTTGGTAGTTTAGCACGGAGGAAGGTAGTCTTGTACTGGTGTAACTCTCCAGGAACGATGGTTAGGAAACTACCCGCCTATATGACTGAAATACTGTTTAGGAAAAGGCGTAAAATGAAACAAACAAACAAACAATTTTAAGAATGGTTTTATTGCATATTAGATGTTTAATTTTAACGACTGACGAAAGTTGTGCAGTAATGTGTCGTTAAGGTAGCAAAATGTAAACGATGTAGCATTTTTACTTCCATACATGCCATTGCCTACAGAGCAAAGGAAGTAAAGATAATTTATCTATGTGGCAAAATGAGTATATTTTTTGAAACTGTTAAAAGATACAAGAAATAGAAAATGTTTGAGAAATAAAAATTATAGCATAATAAGGCATAATTTGCCTTCAAAAACGTTTATCAAAGTAATCAAAAGAATTTGCATACGTACCCAGTATGTAATAATAAAGCTTAGACTATTACAAAATCATCTGTCTTATCCTCACTTTCCTAGTTTGCTTAAAATTTGCTCGTGCTCATGGATCTTTCTGTATTTTATCATGATATAATTTGCAATGCTAAATATCAACCTAAGCTTCCATTCTGCGTAAATGAACTTGCTCATCCTAGAATTATTTTGTATATTTATTTTATATTTCGTTATTAACAATTAATACATAATGATTGTTATTAACACCAATATTGATGACCAGTCCATGCAGCTTTCTATATTCAATATAACAAGAAGATTTATTTAGAAATATTTTAAGTAAAAGTCGTAAAAAATAACAAATTAGAATTGTCATAATAACATGTTCAGTTGTTAAAACTAAATAAATTTTACTAGATGTTCTTTTATATTGACAAGCAGGATGTTCTGTTGATGCCTTGCATGATCAAAAAAAAAAATTAAACACATTGGTAGCTATATTTCATTCGTATTTCTCTATTTCTATTTCTTTATTTTAACGTCATTATTATGTATTTTATTATTTTTTCTTTATTAATAATTAGATGCTGTATTGTTAAATATTGTGCTCTTTATTATGTCATGAGCATATTGTTTTGTGAATTTTATATACCAAGCAATTTTGTTTTACAATTTTGACGTCATTCAAGTTTTTTTTGTGTTGTCTCAAAAATGATAATGCACTAAATGTTTCAGTCTTTTAAAAGTACAGTATATGGAAAATATGAAGGGTTTCATAATAACGGAATAAACATTTTGTATCATACCACTATCTTCTAGAAAGTATGAGCGTAATTTTGTTACATATTTTCAGACATTCATTTATGTATTATATAATATAAAAAATCGACTTCGAACGAATATTGTCTAAATAAAATCATCTTACATTGTTTTCCGTTTTAATCAAAAGTTTTGCCTGTCGTAATATACTGTATATTCAATATTGATGTAGGTGTAGGTAGGTGCTTAAAGGGGATCTGGTCAACTTTCAGAGTTGAGCTTTTAAGGGTTTTTTATTAAAAGCGTTAAAATATTTTTTCCTAGGCAAGGTGAACACCCTTTTATATCTTCCATTTAATTATAAAGAATTGATACATTAAGTACATAATCATCATTGCGACATATCACAAAATAACCTGAATGACGTCAAAAGTATGATACAGAATTGATCTATTTAAGTATACTGTAAATGTGTTTGCTTTGTTCATTTCATTTTTGCAAGGAATTTGTTATCATAGATTGATAAACAATATTCTTAATAAAAATAGATAGTTAACTATGGGCATAATACTCTAATAAAAGTATCTTAAAGGTTGATTAAAAATGTATTAAAACGAATCTTATTAATTCATGTTATAAAGATAATGTGCACATATAATCAGAGAAAAGAAATTTAATTCCTTTATAGTTTGAGTTAATTGTTCTTTGCATTGAAATCCAAATTTTTCAGATTACACTTTTTCAGATTACCCTTTGAAAAACTTTATTGAATTAAATAAAAGTGCGATAAAACTGTCGGATTCGCAGCTTTCCTACAAAGAGGGTAAATAAGCGATTTACAAATTATATATTATATGCAAGATTATATTGCTATTTTAAGCATAACAGGTTCATTGACAGTCTGACCTATTGAAGAAATATGAGAATGTAATATGGAAGTTACTTTGATTGCTCAAGGCCTTCTCTGGTTAAGTGAAATAATAGACTTTTAAATATGACGAAACCTTTGATCTTAAGAATAGAAACTTGTTTCATGGACTGGTCATCATTCTTGATGTATGTGACAATGTCTCGTAAGATTGTTAATGATGAAGAATAAAAGTACATTCTAGGTTGAGACGTAGAAATAATGAAAAGAAGATAGTTATATACTAATTAGATAAATATTACAGTATATTTATTTATTTTATTGAACTCATACTCATCAACAGAACAACAAGCTTGATAATATGACTTCTTCATTGAAAAAAAAATTACTGCAAACTGTCTTTCTAATAATGCAAAAGTCACAGTCTCAATGCCAATGTAAATCAAGGCACATGAAGTGCCGACTTCGGTAAGTCCAGATATTTAATGAAAATATTTAACTTCATAATTTGCACTGATGTTATTCCGAAAGAACAAATTATAAAAAAATAAAAAATTAAAGCATGACTTTACGGGTTCTATCAACAACCATACTCCTGAAGCAATTAAACGTTCCCAGAACATATCAATATGCGTTTTGAAGATAAATTCTATGTCCCATATGTCAGATTCCTCAAAATGATAGCTTCTATCAAAAGATATTTAAATATTGAGTGATCGGAGTTCCAATTTTTTTTCTACACCATTTTTCGGCTATTTAAAATAGCAAAGATCAATTGCAAATTCTAAAAATTATTGAATGTTCATGAAAAAGTCATCTTTTCATGTTTGTAAAGATACATACAAAAAGTTCTACAATTCTTCAACCTATTTAACTCTAGGATGTTATTGACATTTGAACTTATACATATAATAAGGTCACGTATGACGTAAATAGCTTCTGAATGTTGTCATGATTACCATTCATCATCAACTTACTCGCTAATAAAATCATTAAGTAAGTTCATTATGATGGTAAACACATAAATACTGCCCATGAGTTTCCAACCGCAAAAGAATATATGATCATTAATAGATACATAATGTCATTCATGGTCATTGACTTGGTTTTAAATATAGTAAGAGTAGGATTATCATATTTGTTAATACTTTTTAATGATCACTTTTTATGGTCAATCTCTGCAAAATGTTTCATCGTTAGTTACACAATTTAATGAAGAAACTTATACATATACAGAATACACTATCTATGAAACATACTAAAAAAATAAAATGTACATTTAATTTACTTTATTGATAATTTTATTCCCTGATGTATGATTGACTGTCCACAGATTTTTAAACTAATTTTGAAAAACAAACTTATGATAATCATACAGTATAATACGACAGGCAAACTTGAAAAGTAAAACGCAAACCAATTTAACATAATTGCGTATTGTGTATAGACAATAAAAGTTCAAATTCTATTTCTGTTGTACATATATTTATGAATGTCTGAAAATATGTACCAAATATATTGGCGTTTTTCCCACGCTTAACTTGTTTGAGAGTATTTTTAAGAAATTAATGTATGATATAAATCTCATTTCCTTGATTTTGTAACTATCTCAATACATTAGACATACTAGGTTTTTTTATGAATAAATAATGACATCCATATTATTCTAGACAAAGTCCTTCCATATTTTACATTTATTTATAAATAATTGAAACATTAAGTACATTATCATTCTTGAGTCAAATACCTGAATGATGTCAAATTTATAATACATTATTGTTCGGTTTCAAAAATTGTTTCTGTATTTGCTTTAATTTGTTCATTTTGGCAAAAAATATTTTAAAATTAAATTTAAAAAAATAACAACGTTCTCGCAACAAAATAAATTGTAAAATCTGAACTTGATTGAATTAATCTAAAGTTGAATAAAAATATATAAACAAGAATCATATTATCTCATGCTATGAAATAATTGTATATACATATTATACATATTAAACATATTATGATTTCTGTTGGTATTCATGTCACTTTATATTATTTTGAACTGTTCTATAGACATTTATAATCAGAGAAATGAATTCAATGCCTTAATGTTTAATTTTGTAAATAGTTCTTTGCATTTCAAATTTTTAGATTTCCTTTTGTGTTAACCTTTTGTGTATTAAAGTGCAGTACAAAAAAACCTGTCAGATTCGGAGCTTTCCTACAAAAAGAGTAATTTAACAATATGTTTTTTTACAAATTATTCATGATATGCATCATGATTATTTATTATTTTATGCATTAGAGGTTCTTTGACAGTTTGACCTATTGAAGAAATATGAGTACAACCTTGTGGTGTTGTAAAATGGAAACTTATTGAAATTGTGATTGCTTTAGGATTTCTCTTTAGTAAAATCATATACTTTTAAATATGACGCAAACTTGAATTTAAATATAAAAACTGTTTCCGGAGGCAGGTCACCATTCTTGAATAAAAGTACATTATAATTCTAGGCTGAGCAAATTCTTATGACGTAAAAATAATGAAATGAAGATAGTTATATAACTAATTAAATGCATATTTAGATATGTTTATTTATTTTTTGAAGTCATCAACAGAACAACATGCTTGCTAATACATGTATAATAGAACATCTGGTTGTCTTGATTACGTTTAAACAATTGATTGTATGATTATGAAATTTCAAATTAATTGATTTTACGATTTTGTACGTAAACTATTTTAAAATACATGTAAAGCAATCGTGTTCCTTTTTATAGCCAGAGAAAGCATTCTCTTTATAAAATGAACACATCTCCAGAAATAATATGATACGTATGAATTATGTTATTTATATCAGTAATTCTTGATTTAATGCAAATGTGGTGAAATAAATCATAAATCACACCAACATTAAAATTCTTCAAGTTTTCATTTTTGCTATGTATTTGTTTTTAAATATAACTCTTATACTTCAGAAAATTTAAGAACATTTTAAATCTGACATTTTATGTTTAATTTGTTTTGATTTGTTTTACAATTGAAAGTGTAAAAGACAGTTCTTGCTTCATTCGCTATAAAATATGCTATAAAGTGACATATAGGATAAGCATTGACATTTTTGAAAATGACTTGCAGTTATATACCATTAAGACAATTTGTATGAAATTTCGATACATGTTTTGTATAGAAATCTCTCAAATGTTGTTGTGACGTCATATAAAATGTTTCTGCTATATGACGGGTTTTTTTTTCTTTTATCTCGTGGAAATACTCATACATTAGATAATCTACAAGATTAGAAAAAGGGCTTCATTTAAGACAAAAGAACTAAATAACTTCTCCATTAGAAAAAAAATAACCATGCAAAAGGCATTTACAGTAATGCAACACTCAAGTCTCAATGACAATTTGAATCAAAACACTGAAAATGCTGACTGCGACAAGCCCAGAGATTTTATACTCTATTTAACTTCATAATTTGTCCTGATATTTTCCGAAAGTTTAAAAACTCAAAGGAATAAAAAAAATTCAAGCGTGACTTAATGTATTCTATCAACAACCATCCGGTTAGTAAGAAGGTATTTTTCCCAAAGATCGTTAGGGTTCTATTACTCTTATTCAATATATAGATTCCTGTAAAACAATGACAGTCTAGAGTCAAAGGAGTGCAAGGCAATCCCTCCCAGCAAAAATGGTCAAATATTGCGCACACGTAATTTTACGCCCAGATATTTTCCGAAAAGTTTTGTTAAAGATAGACTTGTTATTGATAAAAGAATAAAAAAAACTTATGAACAAGTTTATATCCAATTTTTTCAATACTGAGGAAAAGGTTTAAGAAGAAAAATGTCCTTTCAGAATGGTAGAATTTGTAGATTTCGAATATTGTCAATTATAAATGACAATTACTGTTATTGCCTGGTTATCTAAGAAAAATGATACAAAGGTTGAGCAACTTACTTATGCGGCTGCAAAGCAGCCGAGTCTTATATGATTTTGAATAAGACGAAAGATTAACTTCGGAATTACACGATTTATTTTTCGAGTCGTCAATCAAATCACATGGACATAAAAACATTCACATACACCAGCTTTACACATCATAGTTTACCGATATTAAATATCGTGGAACCAGACAAAAGTTAAAGCACGTGTAAACACGTTGTCTGTACCCAAAGGGGTTTGAACAAAATGCATCATTTTAAGAGCTGTTGCGTTGCACTGTCATAAAAACATCTAAATTTGTTCAAAATATCCATTTGCTGACATTTAGAAACTAGGATACAAGTTAGATTTTTAAGAATTTTATCTTTTAAGCATTTGTATTTTTCTTTTGAGATGATTCGGAAATTGTTCTGGTTTATATAAACTTTATATATCGTTTAATCGGGATATAACCAATTAAAGTGTAAGGCATTATGATAAACTATTACGGGCAACACTGTCATTAAATAAATAAGACGCATGGTGTTGGATTTCTGGCACCTAAAGCGTACCCGTCTTGTCACAGTATGAAACGAGTATTAGTAGTACTGATATCATGGCATTTTCGTGGCGCAACGCTTCCCTTTCAATTACAACAACTGCGCAGATCCAAACAGACATTTGTCTAGGTTGCATTTTATTTGACTGTTATAAAGGTTGACCATTTCTTCTTCGCTTGTTCCCCTTTTTAGAGAAATGTATTTTAAAGAAAATAGTTAAAGTAAACAAATTATGACTGTTACTGAGAAAGCGTGCTTCATGCTAGGCATGACATTGACTATTATGGGCTCTTTGGGCTTATATTCTACGTTATCATAGACAGTTCTTTGATTAACTTCACCATTTTTATCTTTAATTGTTTTGTACATGTTAAAATATGACATTTTATTCAAGAAAAAAAGAGCAACAAATAAGATATCAAGATAAGAATGGAAATCAGTTACAGTCTTTGTCAAAGTGATTTCAAGAACAAAGATTGGTGTAAGCACTTTTCAACATTTATATTCCTGTGTAAAATTGTATTTTTTGTGACCGAATGTAATGTTGCATCACATAAAAGTACATGATGAAAAATATGTTGTAATAAAAAAATAACACAATAAATAACTTTAGAATTGTAAACGTTAATTGAGTTACATATTTAAGGAACAAAAACAAGAAAGAAACATTATCACGATCTGTGATAACAATGGATGTGCCTCGAGTGTCTTATCTTGTAATTGTGATATGAAAATTAACCGTTTGTAATCCATTTAATAATGATATTAGGATAAAGTAATAAAACATATTCAACTTAACATGTATTTCTTCTCTCCTTGCATAGTGATAACATATGTGATGGAAAGTAAGTCATAATTACGTTTTTAATAATTATTTCTTCTGTACTTTAACAGGCAATAAATAGAAAATGCAGCTTTCAAAATTGACCTGACTACGGAAAATCAAGCATTGTCCTTTTATACCATCTGTGGGTTATAGTAAAGTAGTAATTTAATCTAATTGGAAGATAATTTAATAGACAATTCCGCTGTATGAATCAATAACCCGGAATTGCGTGAGACCGAATAATGTTGTACAAGCAATTAAATTGTGATATTTGATAACATTTCTGCACTTGAACCAACTATTAAGAACATTATGCGAACTTTGAATTGAATTGTTAATTCTATACATGTATACAAAAGAAAACGACCATATATACTCGCTCGCTTTTAGAATTACAATTTTATCCCATTTTAGACTTGCAAAACTCACCCAACACAAACAAACTTTTAATTATGCAAAATTATGACTTTTCTGATTCCTTGCGTGAGGAGATTCTAAAGCTTAGAAAGTTTGCAAAATTGCCTAAACATGTTCATTCATAACGTTGATTTTGATATTTTTTACCTTAAACCATACAGATCTTAATATTTAAACGCTTTGTAACGATCGTGTGGTTGTATCTTTACTTTAATTGAACATGTGCTAAATGCATGGACAAATTGTAAACAAAACTTAAAAAACTAGTTACAGAATTACTCATACAATTACGAGTGTTCGAGTCATGGGTCGAGAAATGGGACAAGTGCAAATCGTGCATAGGACGTTACTTTGAGAAGGAGTAATCATTTTATGTACTTGAATTAAATCATTTCCCCGCTATTGAATTAGTTTATGAATCTATTGATGCACCTTCGTATATACTTTCATATTTCTGTTAATGAATAACATCAGCATACTAAATTAACTGATAAAAGTCACTGATATAAATACTATAAGTATATTATATTCCTGAATGTGATGTATGATGATATAGAGTAGAATATAGTAATATGTAATATTTTATAGTATAATATCGTCCACCTTAGTGAAGTAACAGGTTAACTCTTTAAATAACTGAATAGTAGGTAATCCGTTACTGCACGAAGGTATAAAAATGCTATATTGGTAATTTTGTAATGAATATAGTCACAAATAAAATAAAAACGGTTTGATATATTTATATTTTTTATTACTTTATTTTCTGTAGATATTTCTGAAATGAACATAAAAAATAACATAAACATCCCTGCCTTGAGCTTACTACGTTATACTTGTTTCCTTGACTACAAGGAGAAGCATTGGTGCTTGTACCAAAATAATTGACTTAAGTATTTTTTCATATCTAATAAATTGCAAAAAATACGTTCTGTTTGGTTTTATCGATATAAACATGTATAAACAACTTCCACAAGTGTTCATTTTTCCCATTCAAAAATAATTTATAAGCATTTATGCATGAAGAAAACGTATCTTTGTAGAACAGAAAGAAGGCCGCAAACAATAAAAGCATTTATTATAAAGTTATAAATGGGAATACAATACAATGAAAACATTTATTATATTCTTATAGATAAAATATTGAGTGATAATAATAAAATAAGATGCGTATTTTTATTTTCCGTATTTTCCCTTTAAAAATGTTTTTCACTGTAGTGAAATATATTTTCCATTTTTTCATTGGTGTCCTGCCGGACTATTTCTTTCTAAATTCAGCCAAATACACAAGATTAAAGGAAAATGGTTCGGTCAAAAAAGAAAAAAACAGTTTTTGATAAACAGAATATTCAAGGTTTTTCCTATAAATACAGGATTTATTTTCATCTTATGATATGAAAAATATCATATTTTCATACAACTTGATGAAAATAAATCCTGTATTTAAACTTAAATATCCTCTATATGGTGACGAAACAAGTGGGTAAAAAATGTGTGCAACTTTGAACATTTTATTCATTTATAAGTAAAATCTTTGCAATGTTTTATGATTTGATTTCGTATGTAAAGTCCAAATCCAGACTGTAGTTGTAAAAAAACGGAAGACAATGATAACAGTGGGTAATTGAATCATGAAAAAATATTTTGATTATAATTTTGTCAAATCATAAATATGGACAAAAAAGAAGTTTGTTTACTATTAAAAATTTGTCTGGCATTTCTGAAAATGTATGACATTTTATAACCCATATAAGATGTTTACATGAAATTCTCCCAGATGTTGTGACGCCTTTCAACTGGTTTCTTGATATATTTCAGACATTATTATCTACTACATTATGTTATCAATTGAAATAGGCTTCATTTAAGATTGTACGTGATTTTTGAAGATGATATAATACTATTCTCTTTGTCTATTTACTTTTAGTATATAAAAATATGATTTGTATGAATATTTAATAAACATGTATTATGTTATCATTTCCACTATTATTGTTTATAAAAGTCTCATTCACCCAGCAAAATTTTGTCCATAGAATTTCGGATAATAAGGTATATTTACATTTAAATTGATCCTATATCCACGGGCAAGTTATTATCCCAGGCGTTCCTTTTACAGCATTAAATAACATTTATTAAGAATGTGTTACAATAAAATTTAGGTACAATAACGCTTGAAGGACAGCATCTCCTTCTCTTACTATCTAGTTGTGTATTTACCTTAGCGTTGTGGGAGAATGATCAAGTTGTTTGAACTTCCAAATGTTTGCATTATGTTACTGTAGCTGATAACGGAACAGAATCTGGCATCTTCCTAGCTAGATATTTCTCATGTTACATTGACAATGAGTCTTATACACCAAACTAATAAATATAACTTCATTTGGCACAAAAATAAACTAAGTTCAACAGTATGAAAGTCATTAACATCTATTTTTATGCATTTCTATCTTTAAATTGACATTAAACTTTATGTCATGTACCAAAACTGAGACAATATTTCCTTGTTTGAAAAGGTTATAACGATTTAGAGAAACCATTAAAGCGCGGCTTGGTATTAGAAATATCTTCAACAGAATGAAGCATGTCGTATAAAAACCTCTTGAATGACGTCAAATTGTGTGATATTTACATAAATGTATATGAACTCTCATTTAAAGTTTTCTAACTTTTGAAATGATAAATGTATTACTTTATATGTATATTTTTCTGTTAATAATACATAAAGAATGGTGTATTAGTCAATTGTTAGTTAGTCACCTTGGTGTTTAATGAAAAAATATTTTGCCTAGAAACTAACTATACTGTTATCTGGTATTGAATAAAAAATGACATGTGGTATAGAAATACAGTGGTAATAATAATTAAAAACAATTCTTATTTCAAAATATTAAGTATATATAAAACATCTCTCTGGCATAGAGTTATAAAGTCAGTGTAATGGTGTTTACAAGCACTTTTTTGGACTTGGAATATGAATTAATGTTAAACATATTTATATAAGTTTCACCCATGTGGCCTAGAATTATGAAACCGTTAAATGTTAATAAAACTTCTCTGACATAGAAATATGGAATAAGTAAACAAATGTTTATAAAAATCATTTGTGACCTAGAAATAAGAATGACCCAGAGATGTTTAATAATTGAAGAATTTTTCGTATTTACGGTTTGTTATTATGATGATTCTGTAAAAATGCAATATCTTAGACATGTTACACCAACGTTTCCATTTAGATCTTTAATAATTATTCCCTAGAAAGTAAAGCATATATGAAATGTGACGTTAATATTAATAAGAAGAGAATGCTGAGATGTACATGATAATGTTAGACATAGTATCCATCTAAATGACGCTATGGTTTTATTTTAAACAATACAGTATGAGCAGTTAACATGGCTAAATGTTCGAACACAAATTAAGAAAAGAAACAGGGAGGCTAAATGTAAAGAGGATGCCTAGAAATCTATTCAGGAATTTACTTGAAAATTGAAATATAACACATTTTATAATATAGATAGATAGTTTATTCATATAAGACGTGTACAAAATGCACATGGTCACAAAATACATACATTCAAATATAATTAAACATCACGTAATCATCAAAGTTAACATTATTTAGTAGCAAAGTGTCATACAATGATAAAACTACATCTTTGGACTGCATTAACAAAACATGGAGAATGAAAAGAAATAAGGTAATATAACTAACAAGATAACATTTTTATAATTATGTCTGAAGATTCGGTTGAATTAATTCCCTGCGTTTAAATGCTTGTGCTATAAAATTTATATAATATACATACATGTATTACCACTATATGGTAAAGCCAACCATATACATTTTTTGTCTAATGTACTGTTTCATACTTTTCCTGTGACGTCGTATGCAAAGTTCACACTATAATGTGAATGCAATTTTAAATAATTCTTCATTAATAAGTGTCATATAATACATTAGAAATAATAAATATGTTATTCTGCCCGTGGAAATAAATTGCTGTATTTCAGGAATTTTTAGTCTGATATCTAAAAACATGAAATAACGCCAAAACAAGTAAAATTAAAAGATGATCTCGACAATTTCTCTCTACAATTTCTTTTGTTTCCTTTTCCAGAATAGTATTAACGTATTTCACCAATATACGAATTAGATAATTAATATATTTTCAATTCAAGAGCAATAAATGGTCACAAACTTACTGAAACAACTAAATTATATTCTTTTTTTTCCTAACACAATGATAAAACTCTTGAAATATTAAATAAATAATCAAAACCGATAACCAAACAGGTCTCGTGTATGATCATGTGGTAAGAATATGGGTAAAGATGTATATGTAATTATAGCCTACATGTATATCTCGTGAGAGGAATAACGACAATTGACACATCCAGTGCTCTTTTCTTTTAACAAAAAAAGGTTATTCTTAACAAAACAGGGGTAAAGTCTGTTATCGCTAGAGGGCTGAAAGTTTTTCAAGGACTTATAATATACTTAAAATTTTATCTACGTCAAGTTTTTTATTAGTTGCTCTGTAGTTGAGTTTTTTGAAGTTTTTTTCTTTTTCTTCAGGATATTGAATATACTGATAATTTTATCTTATCCTTTCTTTGCATGTAAAGTAAAATTGATAATAATGCATGAGCAATCATGTTCGTTTAGGTCACATTTTACTAAAATGGTAATATATAGGCAGTCAAAGGTCAATAACCTCGGTTTGTCTTACACTGTATTCACCTGCGCACTTTAATAATTAAAAAAATAATTGTTTGCTGTTTGTTGATGTTGTTGTTTGTCCTCAATGCGTGTAGGAGATATGCTCTGGACCTAATCTCTAGATGTTATAATCTTGAGTGACATTGACCTTGCATATATCAACCTAAAACACATGTTTCACACCAGTAGTCATCAAAATGACCATTTGTGTTTCAATTCCCCAATAAATGATGGATAAATGGTCCGAATACATATTTTCATATTTCTATCTGAACTTTGACCCCTATTACTTATATAACAGTACAAATATTTAAGTCATAATGCACACTTAAATAAACAGTTGGTAAAACTCCAATTGGCCTATGGGAAATTAACATAATAAAACAGCTAGGGGTAATGAAAAATAATGTCATAATTATTTCTTCTAAACACAAAACTGCAGGTACAAAACACGAACATATTTCGGATGACGTCAATACTTGTAAAGGAAGGCACTGATATTTATGAATAAACGAGTATCAAATGCCATTCAACCTTTTTTAATGGAACGTTAAATGTCATAAAAGTGATATGACGAATTACATATAATACATAACGGTTTTATTAGTCTCTTTTCTAATTAAGGTCATTAAATGCAAATACAAGACAATGATTGAACCAAATGTTGATGACGACATAAAATCAACGACCATTTATGCTATTCTGTCATCATTTTATTTAAAAGCACATAAGAAAATATATATTTTTTTAATTCTTAAGAAATGTCAAACATGTGTTTAATATTGTATCAAAAAATGGATTTAGAGCATATTAGATGTTAAACAAATGAAGAAAGTTGCGCTGAATATGCAGGTTAATAAACATAAAAACAAAGATGTATTTTTACTTCAATAGAAAATACTAATTCACTATGATTATAACATTGCCAACTGAACAAAGAAAGTAAACAATAATTTCTCTATGTGGCAAATGAGTATTCCTTTTGGGAACAGTAAAAAGATACAAGAAATAGAAAATGTTTGACAAATAAAAAATATAGCATTTCTAAGGCATAATTGGCCTTCAAAAACGTTTATCATAGTAATCAAAAATTTAGCATACGTATCCAGTATGTAACAATAAAGCTTTAACTATCAAAATATCACCTGTCTTATCTTCACTTTCCTAGTTTGCTTAAACTTTGCTCGTTCTCATGGATCTTTCTGAAGCGTATAAGGTAAAATATTTTATCATGATATAATTTGCAATGCTAAATATCAACCTAAGCTTCCATTCTGCATAAATTTTGTTGATGACTTACATGATCAATAAAATATGAAAACATATTGGTAGCTATATTTCATTCGTATTTCTCTATTTTTATTTCTTTATTTTGATCCTAGAATTATTATATAATTTTATAATATTTTTCTTTATTTATAATCAGATGCTATATTGTTACATATTGTGCTATTTATTATGTCATGAAAATATTGTTTTGTGAATTTTATATACCAAGCAATTTTGTTTCACAGTTTTGAAGTCATTTAAGTTAGTTTGTGTCGTCTCAAAAATGATAATGAACTACAAGTTTCAGTCTTTTAAAAGTACAGTATATGGAAAATATGAACGGTTTCATAATAACGGAATAAACATTTTATATCATACCAATATCTTCTAGAACTAATGGGCGTATTTTTGTTACATATTTTCAGACATTCATTTATGTATGATATGATAAAATATAAAAAATCCACTTTGAACGAATATTGTCTAAATAAAATCATCTTTAATTGTTTTGCGTTTTAATAAAAAAGTTTGCCTGTCATAATATACTGTATGTTTAATATTGATGAAGGTGTATGTTGGTGTTTAAAGGGGATCTGGTCAACTTTCAGAGTTGAGTTTTTAAGGGTTTTTTATTGAAAGCGTTAAAATATTTATTTTTTCCTAGGCAAGGTGAACACCTTTTTATATTTTCCATTTAAAGAATTGAAACATTAAGTACATAATCATCATTGAGTCAACACAAAATAACCTGCATAACGTCAAAGTTATGATACATAAAAGATCTATTTAAGTTTACTGTAAATGTATTTGCTTTGTTCATTTCATTTTTGCAAGGAATTTGTTAACTAAGATTGATAAACAATATTCTCAATAAGATTAGATAGCAAACTATGGGCATAATACTCTGATAAAAGTATCTTAAAGGTTGATTAAAAATGTGTTAAAACAAATCTTATTAATTCATGCTATAAAGATAATGTACACATATAATCATAGAAAAGAAATTAAATTCCTTAATAGTTTGTGTTAATTGTTCTTTGCATAGAAATCCAAATTTTTCAGATTACCCTTTTTTTTCAGATTACCCTTTGAAAAACTTTATTGAATTAAATAAAAGTGCGATTAAACTGTCGGATTCGCCGCTTTCTTACAAAGAGGGTTAATAAGCGATTTACAAATTATATATTATATGCAAGATTATATTGCTATTTTAAGCATTAGAGGTTCATTGACAGTCTGGCCTATTGAAGAAATATGAGAATGCAATATGGAAGTTACTGTGATTGCTCAAGGCCTTCTCTGGTTAAGTGAAATCGTAGACTTTTAAATATGACGCAAACTTTGATCTTAAGAATAGAAACTAGTCTTGTTCCACGGACAGATCATCATTCTTGATGTACGTTACAATGTCTCATAAGATTGTAAATGATGAAGAATAAAAGTACATTCTAGGAAGAGCAAGTTCTTATGACGTAAAAATAATGAAATGAAGATAGTTATATACTAATTAAATAAATATTATAGTATTTTTATTTGTTTTATTGAACTCATACTCATCAACGAACAACAAGCTTGATAATATGACTTCTTCATTGAAAAAAATAATTTACTGCAAACTGTCTTTCCAATAATGCAAAAGTCACAGTCTCAATGCCAATGTAAATCAAGGCACAGGAAGTGCTGACTTCGGTAAGCCCAGATATTTAATGCAAATATTTAACTTCACAATTTGCACTGATGTTATTCCGAGAGAACACATAAAAAATGAAAAAGTAAATCATGACTTTACGGGTTCTATTAATAATCATCCATCTGAAGCAATTTAACATGCCCTGTAAATCAATATGCGTTTTGAATATATATTTTATGTCCCATATGTTAAATTCCTCAAAATGATTGCTTTTTTTAAGAGATATTTAGATATTGAGTGATCAGAGTTCCAATTAGTTCTTAGCCATTTTTCGGCTATTTAAAATAGCTAGGATCAATTGCAAATTCTAAAAATTATTGAATGTTCATAAAAATTCATCCTTTCATGTTGTAAAGATACATACAAAATGTTCTACAAGTCTACAACCTATTTAACTCTAAGATGTTATTGACATTTGAACTTACACATATAATAAGGTCACGTATGACGTAAACAGCTTCTGAATGTTGTCATGATTACCATTCATCATCAACTTACATGCTTATCAAATTATTAATCATTATTCACTATGATGGTAAATCCATAAATACTGCCCGTGAGTTTCCAACCGCATTTATAGATACATAAGGTCATTTGTGGTTATTGACAGGGATTTCAATATAGTAAGAGTAGGTTTATCATATTTGTTAATACTTTTAAATGACCACTTTTTACGGTCTTTCTCTGAAAAGTGTTTCAGCGTTGTACAATATATGTATTTCTACAGATTTCATTTCCCGGGTTATTGAATTCATTTTACATTCTATATTATAACAGAGATAAAAAGAGATAACCGCCATTGTCTTCATGTATATACAAGATGTTTACGTATATTAATGAAGTTTACATATATTAATATATATCAAAGCAAAACTTCAAATACCTTTTTCCAGGGGCAGGTTATCATGCTTGATGTTAGTTACAATGTCTCATATGATTGTTAATGATGAAGATAAAAGTACATTATAATTCTTGGAAATTCCAGAATGAGCAAGTTCTATATGACGTAAAATAATGAAATGAAAACAGTTATATACTAATTAAATACATATTATAATATATGTATTTATTTTATTGAACACATACTCCTCATCAACAGAACAACAAGCTTGCTAATATGACTTCTCCATTGAAAAAAACATTACTGTAAACTGCTGACTTCGGCAAGCCCAGATATTAAATGAAAATATTTAACTTCACAATTTGCATTGATGTTATTCCGAAAGAACACATTATTAAAAAAATAAAACAATTAAAGCATGACTTTATGGGTTCTATCATCAACCATCCTTCTGAAGCAATTAAACGTTTCCTGAACATATCAATATGCGCTTTGAAGATATATTTTATGTCCCATATGTTAGATTCCTCAAAATGATAGCTTCTATTTACAGATATTTAAATATTGAGTGATCAGAGTTCCAACTTTTTCTACGCCATTTTTCAGCTATTTAAAATAGCAAGGATCAATTGCAAAATCTAAAAATTATTGAATACTCATGAAAATAGTCATCTTTTCATGTTGTAAAGATACATACAAAAGTTCTACAATTCTTCAACCTATTTAACTCTAGGGTGTTATTGACATTTGAACTTATACATATAATAAGGTCACGTATGACGTAAATAAAAATGTTGTCATGATTACCATTCATCATCAACTTACACGCTTATAAGATCATTAAGTAAGTTCATTTTGATGGTAAATACATAAATACTGTCCATGAGTTTCCAACCGCAAAAGAATATATGATCATTATTAGATACATAATGTCATTCATGGTCATTGACTGGGTTTTAAATATAGTAAGAGTAGGATTATCATATTTGTTAATACTTTTTAATGATCACTTTTTATGGTCAATCTCTGCAAAATGTTTCATCGTTAGTTACACAATTTAATGAAGAAACTTATACATATACAGAATACAATATCAATGAAACATACTAAAAAATAAAATGTACATTTAATTTACTTTATTGATAATTTTATTCCCTGATATATGATTGACTGTCCACAGATTTTTTAAACTAATTTTGAAAGAAAAAACTTATGATAATCATACAGTATACTACGACAGGCAAACTTGAACAGTAGAACGCAAACCAATTTAACATTCTTGCGTATTTTGAGTAGACAATAAAAGTTCAAATTCTATTTCTGTTGTTCATATATTTATGAATGTCTGAAAATATGTAATGGCGTTTTCCCATGCTTAACTTGTTTGAACGTATTTTTAAAAATAATGAAATGAAAATAGTTATATACTAATTAAATGCATATTAATTTTTTTAATTCATTTTTATTGAACTTATTCTTCATCAACAGAACAACATGCTCGCTAACATAATAGAACATCAAGTTATCTGGATTGCGTTTAAACAAATGATTATGTGATTATGAAATTTCCTATTCACTGATTTTAAGTTTTTTTTCATGTAAACTATTCTAAAATGCATGTCAATGTTTTCTCGTTCCTTTTTATAGCCAGAGAAAACATTTTCTTTGTGAAATGAACACATTTCCAGAAATAATTTGATACGTATAAATCATCTTATTTAAATCAGTATTTTTTTTATTTGAAGCAAATGTGTTTAAATAAGTTATAACTCACACCAACATTAAAAGCCTTTAAGCCTCCGTTTTTGCTATGTTTTTGATTTTCAGGATGAATTTTTAAGTAAAAAAATAAACATCTGACATTTAATGTTTAAATTGTTTTGATTTGTTTCACAGTACTTGGTTCATTCGCTATAAAAGATGCTATAAAGTGACATATAGGATAAGCATTGACATTTCTGAAAATGACTTACAGTTATATACCATTAAGACAATTTGTATGACATTTCGATACATGTTTTATATAGAAATCTATCAAATGTTGTTGTGTCGTCATATAAAATGTTCCTGCTTTATAGAGGGTTTTTTTTATCTCGTGGAAATACTCGTACATTAGATAATCTACAAGGTTAGAAAAAGGGCTTCATTAAAGACAAAAGAACTAAATGACTTTTCCATTAGAAAAAAAACAACCATGCAAAAGGTCTTTCCAATAATTCAACAACAGTCACTGTCTCAATGACAGTGTCAATCAAAACACTGAAAATGCTGACTGCGACAACCCCATCTTATATATCTTATAAAACTATTTAACTTCATAATTTGTCCTGATATTTTCCGAAAGTTTAAATACTCAAAGGAATTAAAAAATTCAAGGCTGACTTTATGTATCCTTTTGAAGCAATTTATCATGACCTGTACATATCGATATGTTTTAAAGATAATTTTCATGTCCCATATGTAAGATTTCTTAAAATGTTAGCTTCTTTTAGAGGATATATAAATATTGAGTGATCAGAGTTCCAATCATTTCAACGCTATCGTTTCGTCTACTAAAAATAAAGCACTAGATAAAATGCAAATCCAAAAAATTGCATTGATTAAAAATTATAATGAGTTTGTTTTAAGCCTTTATTTAGCTATTCAAACAGACTATCATTTGAAACATACATGTATGTATCATAATAAATGTAAATTCGGATCTGACCTGAGTTGATATGATATAAATTTTAGGAAAAGAGTTCAAGTAAATATTTAAGCGAGAATCTTGCGAGCTATTAAAAAATTCGAGTTTCTTAACTTGACCGCAGTGAAATCCAACAATGAGTTAAGTTCTAAACACTACTGTGATGTATTTCCCGTAAAATATACTAGTCAGTATCCCCGTGAGTGGTCAGACACAATTGGGAGATACATTGTTAAAATATTTAATCGAATATTCAATAAAAATAAATTCAACTAAGATACGTGATCAAGAAGCATCGCTATCATGAATGCTTTCTGTGCAAAGTGCCATGATATTAGCGTTTACGAAGAATACAGCGAAATATTAAAGTGTGTTATTTTTTATAACAACTAACGAAAGGAAATAATTTGACCCTTTCGAAACAATTGCTTTAATGAAGTTTCAATAATTTTAACCAAAGACTGAACTTCGCGTATGTGTAGAAAAACGTAAAGAGTTGTGGCACGATAAGCACACATGAGATAATGTATTCCTACACCATTATTTTAGAAACATTTGCTGATTTCTTTATTCGGTTAGTAAGAAGGTATTTTCCCAAAGATCGTTAGGGTTATATTATCTTTATTTAAGAAAATATATAGATACTTGTAAAACAATGACAGTGTAGAGTCAAAGGAGTGTATGACAATTCGTCCCTGCTAAAATGGTCAAATATTGTGCACACGTAATTTTACGCCCAGATATTTTCCGTAAGGTTTCGTTAAAGATATAAGAGTTATTGACAAAAGAATAAAAAGCGTATTAAAAGTTTTATATCCAAATTTTTCAAAACTGATGAAAAGGTTTAAGAAGAAAAATGTCCAATTAATGTTTAAGGCATTATGATAAACCATTACGGACAACACTGTCTTTATATAAATGAAACGCATGGTGTCAGATTCCTGGCACATTACGACATTGACTGAAGCGTACCCGTCTTGTCACAGTATGTAACGAGCATTAGTAGGGCGGATGTCATGGCATTTTCGTGTCGCAACGCTTCCCTTTTAATTACAACAACTGCGCAGATCTAAAAAGACATTGTCTAGGTTGCATTTTATTTGGTTTTTATAAAGGTATACAGTGCACGGCTGACCATTTCTTCGCAGCAATTTTACGCGTGCGTAAAACGTCGCTTGAAATAATGGATGTGCCCCGAGTGTCTTATCTTGTTATTGTCATATGAAAATTAACCGTTTTTAATACAATTAAAATGATATAAGGATAAAGCAATAAAACATATTTAACTTAACATTTATGGTGCTTCTACATTTCATCTCTCCTTGCATCTTGATAAAATATGTGATGGAAAATATGTCATTATTAAGTCATTAATTATTAATTATTAGTTTTTCTTCTGTACTTTAACAGGCAATAAATAAAAAATTGCATCTTTCAAAATTGACCTGACTTCGGAAAATCAGACATTGTCCTTTTATACCACCTATGGATTATAGTAAAGTGGTAATTTAATCTAATTGGAAGATAATTTAATAGACAATTCCGCTGTATGGATCAATGACCCGGAATTGCGTGAGACCGAATTATGTTGTACACGCACTTAAATTGTGATATTTTATAACATTTCTGCACTTGAACCAACCATTAAGGACATTATACGAACTTTTCATTGGGTTGTTGAGTTTATATACAAAACAAAACAACCATATTTACTCGCTCGCTTGGAGAATCACAATTTCATCCCATTTTAGGCTTGCTAAAACTCATCATCACAAACAAACTTTTAATTATGCAAAATTATGACTTTTCTAATTCCTTGTGTGCTTGTGTGCTTAGCAAGTTTGCAAAATTGCCTAAATAATCTTGATTTGGATTTTTTTACCTTAGACCATAAAAACATCTTGATATTTAAACGCTTTATAACGATGTTGTTATCGTACCTTTGCTTAATTGAAGATGTGCTAAATACGTGGAACATTTGGGGGGGGTTGGTTTTTAAGTTTTTTGGTTTTTGTTCTTGTGTTGTTTTTTTTTTTGTTTTTTTTTTGTTTTTTTTTTTCAATCGATTTTTTATCATCACTGTTAGTGAATAATTTCAACATAACGCACTACCTTAGCTGATAAAAGTCACTGATATAAACACAATGAGTATATTATATTCCTGAATGTGATGTATGATGATATCGAGTAGAATATAGTAATGTATAATATTTTATAGTATTATATCGTCGTCACCTTAGTGAAGAAATATTGATGCTCGTACCAAAATAATTGACAATGGTATTTTTTTCATATTGACTTAATTGCAAAAATACGTTCTGTTTGGTTTTATCGATATATACATATAAAGAACTACCACAAAGGTTCGTTTTTCCCATTCAAAAAATAATTTACATTCAAGAAGAAAGCGTATCTATGTAAAACAGTAAAAAGAAGGCCGCAAACAATAAAAACAAACCATTTATTATTACGTTATAAATGGGAATACAATACAGTGAAAACATTTATTATATTCTTATAGATAAAATATTGAGAAATAATGATGAAATATAATGCGTATTTTTATTTTCCGTATTTTCCCTACTAAAATGTTTTTCACTGCAGTGAAATATATTTTCCGTATTTTCACTGGTGTCCTGCCCGACTACTTCTTTCTAATTCAGCCAAATACAAAAACATTAAAGGAAAATGGTTTGGTCAAAAAAGAAAAAAAAGGTTTCTAATAAACAGATAATTCAAGTTTTTTCTATCAATACAGGATTTATTTTCATCTTGTGATATGAAATGTATCATATCTCATACCACTTGATGAAAAAAATCCTGTATTTATAGAATTAAAAACGTAAATATTCTCCATAAACAACAACAATAAATACGAAACAAGTGGGTAAAATGTATGCAAACATTGAACATTTTATTTATTTCTGAGTAAAATCTTTGCAATGTTTTACGTTTTGATTTCGTATGTAAAGTCAAAATCCAGACTATAGCTGTTGAAAAGATTGAAAACAATGATAACAATGGGTAATTGTTTCAATAAAAAAATATCTTGACTATTATTTTGCCATATCATAAAATATGGAGTGAAAAGAAGTTTGTTTACTATTAAAAATTTGTCTGACATTTCTGAAAATGTACGACATTTTATAACCCATATAAAGATGTTTACGTAAAATTCTCCAGATGTTTTGACGCTTTTCAACTTGTTTCATGTTATATGTCCTACTACATTATGCTATTTATTGAAAAAGGGCTTCATTTGAGATTGTAAGTGATTTTTGAAGATGATAAAAATAAGAGTACTATTCTCTCTATCTATATACTTTTTGTATATAAAGATATGATTTAAATGAATATTTAATAAACATGTATTATGTTATCATTTCCACTATCATTGTTTATAAAAGTCTCATTCACTCAGCAAAATTTTATCCATAAGATTTCGGATAATAAGGTATTTTAACATTTAAATTGATCCTTTATATAGAGAATGTTTCCACGGACAGGTTATTATCCCAGGGGTTCCTTTTACAGCATTAAATATCATTTACTAAGAATGTGTTACGATAACATTTAGGTACAATAACGCTTTAGGGACAGCATCTACTTCTCTTACTGTCTAGTTGTGTATTTACCTTAGCAGCGTTGTGGGAGAATGACCAAGTTGTTTGCACTTCCGAATGTTTGCATTATGTTACTGAAGCTGATAACGGAACAGAATCTGGCATCTTCCTAGCTAGAAATTTTTCATGTTACGTTGACAGTGAGTCCTATAATCCAAACTAATTAATTTAACTTCAATTGGCACAAAAATAAACTTCTAAGTTCATCTACAGTATGAAAGGCATTATCATTTATTTTCATGCATTACTATCTTTAAATTTATATTTAATTTATGTTGTAATGTATCACAAAGTATTTTTTATATTTGATCTCTGTACGTTTACAGTACATACTCATTGTAATATGTCATGTACCAAAAATGAGACAATATTTCCTTGTTATAAAAGGTTATAACGATTTAGAGAAACCATTAAAATGCAGCTTGGTATTAGAAATATCTTCAACAGAGTGAAGCATACCGTATAAAAGCCTCTTGAATGACGTCAAATTGTGTGATATTTACATTTATTGTATATGAACTTTCATTTAAAGTTTCTGACATTTGGAATGACAAATGTATTACTTTATATGTATATTTTTCGGTTAATAATACATAAAAAATGGTGTATAAGTCAATTGTCAATTAGTCAACTTGGTGTTGATGGTGTTTAAAGAAAAGTAGAAACTTACTATAGTGTTATCTGGTATTGAATAAAATGACATCTGGTATGGAAATACTGTGGTAATAATAATTAAAGACAATTCTGTTATATTTTAAAATATTCAGTATATATAAAACATCTCTCTGGTATTTAGTTATAAAATCAGTGTAATGGTGTTTACAAGCACATTAGTTGTTGTTGTTGTTGTTTTTTCTTTTGGACTTGGCATATAAATTAATGGTAAGCATGTTGATATAAGATTCGTCTCTGTGGCATAGAATTATTAAACTGTAAAAACAAATTCTGACCTAGAAATATGGAATAAGTAAACAAATGTTTACAAAAATTATTTGTGACCTAGAAATAAAAATGACCTAGAGATAGATGTTTAATAATCGAAGAATTTTTCGTATTTACGGTTTGTTATTATGATGATTCTGTAGAAATCTATTCAGGAATTTATCTGGAAAATTGAAATATCACACAGTTAATAATATACATATATTACCACTATATGGTAAAGCAAATCATATACATATTTTTTTTCATATGAACTCTTTGATACTTTTCCTGTGACGTCGTATGCAAAGTTCCAAATATTAAGTGAATGTGATTTTAAATAATTCTTCATTAATAAGTGTCATATGTTACATTAGAAATTCTAAATATGTTATTCTG